>NW_026944238.1:0-4276 GCF_033297405.1 Parathielavia appendiculata | reverse complement strand
AAAGCCATAGGGAGCCGATCCATAGAAATATAGGGCAGCTGTACCCCGGGGAGGTCGAAAACAGGTTTGCAAGGGCTCTTGGCAGTAAATATGGGGTTGAAGCTAAGTTGGTTGATGGATCATGGTGTTCCAGGCACAGCCTGTGGTTCAGGTGCTGGGAAGCTAAGTTGGTTGATGGATCATGGTGTTCCAGGCACAGCCTGTGGTTCAGGTGCTGGGGAAGTCGAGATGACCCGATAAGATAACGTGCAATTTGGCTGTGTGCCTTTTGTGATCCCCTAACATTAAGTTCCGACGTGGGCCTGGACGCCCCACTTTCCACGGCCCGTCGAGACATTCCCACTGCTCTGCTAGACAGGCCCTAACAGTAATGGTTGACAAGGCAGACTGACTTCTGGGCCTCATCAATCCATGCTGGTGGCCGGTTGACCAGAGATGTTACCACGGACTTAATCCCCTTTTCACTGCACAGGCAGTGCTCTCTGGCAATCACTGGCCATCTTCTGCTGAACAGCACACATATCGCCGCGAGCAGCCACACTGCCTAACGGCACACCTTCCCATCCTTCACCCCGATCCCCTCGACCAAACTTCTTGGCGGCGGGAACTTGGTCCCAGTTTGCCGTTCTGCAGGGGCGAAATAACCAGCCTCACAGCGGTGTAGGAATAATATAATATATAAATAACCAGCCTGTGATGCCGACACCGACCAGTCGGCCCAGGGAATCTGGCTCAAATGTTGAGCATGAAGTCTGTGAACGCCCTCGATTCGATGAGAGACCTCCACCGCTGAAATTAATGAACTCGTTCTCGTCAAACTCCAGTGAGGGCCTCCAGACAGTGGCGTGCCAGTTGTTTGGCTCTCCAAATCTGGGTATTGCGTTCCTCATCAAGAGGCACTAGCTGCCCCATTAGCTTATATAACCATTGCTCCAGCCACATCGTCCTGTCTGCAGCATGGACGGCCCATGACAGTCACTCAGCGATCTTTTCTTAAAGGCACACACGTCCGTCTGCTTCTGCACGTTTGATCCCCGTCTTCTCCGATTCCCCGTTGCCTATTCTCATCGTTACCTGCTCCGTCGGCCCTCACATTCTAGAGTTCTTTGCTCCCGTCATTGCCATGGGCATTGACGCACTGGCAACAGATTTTTCTCGAGTCTAAGATCCTCTTATCTACCTTACTTCTTCTGTCCAACATACGGTTTCGTTGTCAACATCGCCCAGCCCGGCCATCTCCCAAATCAGGTACCCAGTCCAACATGCCCACAGCGTAGGTAGCATCTTTTCTGTCTTGCTCCCTCATCAACACATCGGTCGTATCTTCCCCCCCCCCCCCCTCTTTTTTTGTTTTTTTTGTTCGCTCCTACATGAACTGTTGTCTTCTTCGCACAAGGTGTGACGGGGCACAGGGACTGAACTTGCGTATCCTCTAGTATTGGTGTGGTTGCACGAGGAACCAAACCGTGGGCAGGTGCAGCCCTCAGGGAATCCCTGCAGAAGGGCTGCGCACTGACCACTGGCAAGCCCCACCACTGGGCTTGCCAGCTCCTCATCGAAGCGACAGGACTGCGACCCTAACCCCGTCACGGGCAATGCCCGTGACACTTGGCCTGCAGCGCTGGCCAATGGGAAGCATGGTCTTCCTCCATTTTCCAGATCACGACATCAGACGTATCGGGGACCCTCCTTTTCGGGTCTGGGACTTCCACAGAACTGGAAAGCGGCTGGCGAGAGCCCTGGAAGATGGATCGGCCTTCCATTCAAGTGATGAAAGAAGTGACTGATTCGAAAAAGCTGTGCGCTCCGAGTGTGCCCTACATGTTTGTCGTCTAAATTCGGTCTATCCTCCCTTCGTCGTACGGCGCTGCTTAGTTCTCTATGTCCCTATCACGAGTCCAGCGCCTTTCCTATTTTCAACTGGTTTGGCGTTATGAAAAAGGCGGTACTGCGCTAGTAAGCTGTCTATGAACTACATGAAAATGGTGGCAGTATATATCATCAAGTGGGATTGTGTGGCTGCAAGGGAGCGTGGGCTGAAAGGCAGTTTACAGTCGGGGCAAGATGAGGAGTTTGTTTTGTCTCGGAGTGTGTGTGTGACCGACCATGCAGGGCCCTGCGCGAGGGATTCCAAATGTGGCAATCACACTCGATTGCCACATTTGGAATCCCTCGCGCAGGCGAGTTGCATTGGTGCAGCCAAGCCGCTTAATCCGCCAATCCCGTCTCCGGCGGATCACCGGCTGCAGCACCCGATGTCGATCGCCGCTGTAAATCCTCCAATTCGGATTGGAGGATTCCCGTCTTTTGCAATTCGCCTCGAGCACCAGTGCGGATTACCCGTGTTAGCAGGGCCTTCAACGGACGCTGCACAAGGCACAATTGCCAATCCAAGCGTATATGCGGATTAAACACGGATTGATGAAGATAATGGGTTTATGATCAGAAAGCATTAACTTAGGCAATGCAGCGTGGTGAACGTAGAATTCAGCTAGCCTACTGCCCTCTGAAACACATTCTTCACAAGTGTTTTTCATAGTGGTCAGCAAGTGCTGCAGCCCAGAGCCGTAGGTCCGGCTCACTTCGCCAAGGAATGAGCCACGTCCGATGTTGCAGCTTGCCGCTATGGCTAGCTGGAGTCCCTACTTAATCGGCACAGTTTTCAATCCACCATGAGCGTTACTGCGAATCAGCTCTCAGGGGAGCATCATGAATCCCGCACGGGAACCGCATCAGGAGGACCAGCAATGTATTATCCGAGACCAGATTATACCGTCATGGCCAGCGCAACTCGTCAATTCACCACGAGCTCGAAGAGTCAATCCACGCCAGCGTTCTTAGCGGATTGAAACCTACCACATCGGACCAGGTGGGGAATGCGGCTAACCACGCCGGCTAATTGGGACGTAGCTGCAAGGCTGCAAGCCATATCGAGAAGCTGTTTAGGGCCACCCGTGTCAAGTGTCTCTCACGGGCCGTTGGCGTTACGAAACTCCTCCTTCTGCCGCGGGCCCTCATGTTAGTGGCGGTCGACAACGTGCTGGGTGCATTCCGGGATGGGCGTACGCTGGCACAACCTCTGGCAGCCCGCGCAGGCGAAGAATAAGCGCGACTGAGATAGAGAGCTGATAGACAGTGCCATGACGCGGGACACAAGTTGGGGGTATTCCTTTGCTAGATTCTGTGGCAGCAGGGAGAAGGATAAGCAGACGCCTCAGTGTCCTGTATTTACGGTTATCTTTATGTTCGGTTGGATGGTGGTGCAAACCCGCCTGACTAATAAAGGGTTTCAGCAACTCATCTATAATCAAGCACTCATCTACATTGGGCGTCAGTGAAATAGCACCTGTAAGAAATGCAGTGTTGATTCCAACGTGGACTCCAGTATCGTGCTTTCGAGCCATTTTTCCTTAGTAAGTATATTGTGTTCCGTTATTCTCACCTAGAAACTTACCTTACTAGGTGGCAACGGTTTATCCTCTTACAAGAAATATCCAATGTAAGATGATACGAATAAGATGTTCGAGATTCGAATCCCTCCTCTATACTATTCCAGATAAGGTATAATAAGCCTTGTTACCGCTATAGATCCCATTCTTTGTCCATTATCAACCAAAAGCATCTAATAAAGCGACTGTATATGAAGCAAGGACATGGACGGCAGGCGCCCGGCATCACGAGGATAACAAACAACGGATTTAATAGCGTAATTGACTGTGTCAACGTGCCCAAAGGTTTGAGTTTATCCAAGCCATTCAACTGGTTGTAAGCTGGCTTGAAGAGAACTTCCCCGGGAATATGGAGGAACTTGTGGATCTGACTTGTCGTCTCAATTGGTAACGGGCTTGGCCCGTAAAGGCCTCGGCAAACTCTCGGCCAAGACTCGAGATTCGGTGGACTTCTATCTTGTTCGATATCGGCGCACAGGCCAAGGATGTGGAGGATAAGACGGCAGGTATCTTGCATAGTGTTTCACTCTTTTTCTTCTTCTCTCTCCATTCGAGACAAACTCGTAGAGTCGTCACCAGCTAGTTGCAATATACTCCTGGTGTAACGGTCTCAGGCAGTATATTGCAACTAGCTGATGACGACTCTACGAGTACACTGAACTTGGAGAAGAAAAGGAGAGACGACAGACTCCGGTAGCTCGCAAGCATACTTATCCTCGTAGGCGCGCTGGCCTGAGCGCGTTGCTAGAAGGTTCGGTGTGCTGTGGGGCGAGTGGGAATAGCCTCATCAGGGGTCTTGGTATTGGCCGAGAGTCGCCGAGGCTCGC
>NW_026944237.1:364198-367150 GCF_033297405.1 Parathielavia appendiculata | reverse complement strand
TATAAGCGAGTGGCTCATATAAGCGAGTGGCTCATATAAGCGAGTGGCGCACTTCTTCCTACCCTACAACAACTATCCTCGATTGCAACACATCAACACTAGGAACCAACTATAATTACATCGGAAACAGCTGAATCAGATGATTCCGCAGTCCCCTGGCAAGTACGAGCATTATGGCCTGGCTTACCGCACACACTACAGCACCGAACCTTCGTAGGCCCCCCTCCCGGCACCACCACTATCCAGCTGCGTTTCTCCCACTGCCTCCCCACCCACGGCATTCTGGTCCAGTACATCCTTTGCACCTTGTACAGTAAGTGACCCTCCAAGCTGCACACGCGTTCTTTTGGCTCTCCGGCGCTTGCTTAGTGCCTCGTTGGCTTTACGGAGGGAAGCGTTCTCCGCACGAAGGAGCGCCACCTGGTGCATTATAGCCGTTGTACCCTTGGCAAACTGGTCCACAGCAGCCAGTATTGAAGTCGGGGAACTATTTTGATGGTTGGCAATACGAGTCTTAATGAGCGTTGACTGCGAGTTGGCTTCCCGGGGGATGTGTGGCGTCTGGAAGACCCAAGGTTGTGGAGTGCCGGCAGGCGAGTTCGGAGGTGTCGGCGTACGAAGCTTTACATCCCGCTTGGAGAGCACCCTCTCTGGATCGTACGGCATAAGACCAGCACCTGCAAAGCCACCCCGTATATATTTTTCTGTCATGGAGGCAAAGAATGTCTCGCGGAAGGCACAGAGGAACTCGAGCTTGCTTATGTGAGTGATATGCATGCGCATCAAGTGCTCGATCTGGCGACCGTACGCCTGCTTCAGTGGCCCAAAGTAGCCAACATCGAGTGGCTGAAGGAGGTGGGAGGAATGCGGGGGCATGCAGAGCGTGATGATGTTGTTCTGCTGGCAGTAGCGCTCGACTTCGGTCGAGTGGTGGCTCTCGTGGCCGTCAAGGATCAACAACCGGTATCTGCCCTTTGTCCGAGGTGCCGTATGGAAGTCGAAGTGCTTGATCCAGTCCAGGCCCACGGCATTGGTCGTCCAGCCATTGTCGGTGGTTGCGATGCGCCAGTCGGCTGGGAGGTTGCACTCGGTGTACCAGTTGGCGAGGTGGTACTGCGCGGCCAAGATGATGAACGGAGGGATGGCCCAGCCGAGGGCATTGACTCCCTGGATCACCGTTGCCCACTCGCGGTTGCCAGGCTGGGCTAGTTTCGCCTTGCTAAGGCCGTCCGAGGTCGTGACTACCATGCCCGCGAAGACGATGCCCATCATAAACCCCGTCTCGTCGAAGTTGTTGCCGGAACGTTATAGATCTTGGCTGCAGCTCGGATACTGAGATCTGGGTTATTCTCAATAGCCCCGAGGGCTAAGATTACCCTAGCTTCGTTTGAAGTAAAACACATGTTTGGTTGAGGAGCAAAGTGATGTTGAAGGAAGAGATGACGCGTCGCGTCAAAATAGTGCGCCACTCGCTTATAATGCGCGTTACATTTATATATTACAAAGGGACGACGACTTGAGTATCTCGTTATATGGCTCGATTTCAGACCTAAAGAAACTCATAGCAACTAACTACGAACTTCTACTACCCTGAGATACTAGCAGAGCTTCGCTTCAGGAACCCCGACCGATCGAAGGACCCTCGGACTATAAGAACACGTCGAAATCGGAAGACGCTAAGTCGACACTAGGGCCAACCAAGTTATAAGGAATATAATAAATACTATTGGAATCTAGTCTACTACGCCGAATGTACTCAGTTGTTACGCCTCACTAACCAAAGACTGTTCTACCGATATCGGAGGATCTAGCTCGGCCGTCTCCTCCTCCTCTTCCCCCGGCCCAACTATCCTACGACGGAAAGTCTCGGCACTACGTTCGTGCAAAGAACGCTGTTGCGAATATAGACGAGAAAGACGACTCAATATTTCGGCTAGGACTCTTTCAGTTTCCCCATATCCCTCGCTACCTTTTCTTGTTCTAATGAATTGGATAAAGAAGCAGGAAGCTCAAGCTATTATCGAGGAGCTACAGTGGGGGGCCAAAAGTATCCGAGCACCCCGCATTTCCCGACCTCCCACATTTTACATCGTCCCTCCTTATCCAACAATAACTTCACACAACCGAACCACAGCGCAAAACTGATAGTATCTGAGTGATGGCCAAGTGCAGGGCTTTAATATTTTGTGTACCAACCCCTAGCCTTCTTCACGGCGGCCAAGCGGCGTGGCATGCCGTCGATCAGCTTGTCAATCCAATCCTGTTCTACTGCCCACCATGCCGTCCGCAAACACTCGGTAAAGTACTTGATATCCAGCGTGTTCTTCTTTGATTCCCAGAGATCAGGGAACAACTTCCTTAGCTTCCGCTTAAGAGCAGCCCAGACGTGCTCAATCGGGTTTAAATCGGGACTGTGTGCAGGCCATTCGATCCATGAGATTCCCCGTGATTGGAGCCACTCCTCGGTCGACTTACAGACGTGAATCTTTGCGTTATCTTGCTGGAAATGCCGTGTTTCGTCGTAGTGAGGAATGAGACCTTCTTGGAGGGCCTTTTGATACGACCTAGCTGTATATCCCTTCCGAGGAGCATCGTCGTCACGGGCCATAACGATGAGCTCGCTCCGCCCCCCCTTGAAGATCATTCCCCAGACCATGATAGTGATATTCGCCTTCACATGGTTTTGAAGGTTTACGAAACGCTTATCGAACTTCTCAGAAGGGAAACGGAACACCCAGGAGGTCGGGTTGGAGGTGCTATTCTGGCAAGAACACTCGTCTGAGAACATAGTCTGGAACACTTAGCGGGTAAGAAATCCAGGTCAATTTTAGAACGACAAACCTGCAAGAGTTCCTCAATATTTTCAAGCCAATCGCATGCGAAATTATACCTATCCCTTGCTACCTCCTTGCAAAGGGGTATCCGCTTCATTGCCTTCCACTTGCGCATGTT
>NW_026944237.1:199723-363993 GCF_033297405.1 Parathielavia appendiculata | reverse complement strand
GATAACTCCTGGTTCCGGCTGCGGCTTGCTGTCAGCTGGCCCGCAAAATCTTCTAAATTGAGCTTCATTTGGCGGAGTTGTGGAAGGTTGAAGAAACCGTGCTGGTCGCGACGCGCTGAGTTCGCGTTTAATTGAGGTGGGGTGCTCGGATACTTTTGGCCCCCCACTGTACAACTGGCCCTGAGCAAGCCCTACAAAGTCCCTATAAGCCGGACACCCTTTCACCCACTAGCTTTTGGATAGTTTTCGCAGAGGATGTAGAAGCGGCTATTACATTTTCCAATGCTCCAGAACCGACAACAAGGCTATAGTGGCCTCTTAGGGCCTCCTATAGTCCCTTGCTAAAGTGGGGCCCCAAAGTTTTGTCGCCACCCCATCCAAAATCCCCAACCACCCGAATTACTCAGCGCTGGTACCTCTAATTTAACGAACCATAACTTATTGCACAAAAATCCAGGCAGCGAGCCTGCAAATACATATTGTAGCCTTAAATCCAATTGCTAAAACTCTAGTGTACCAACTCCTAGCTTTTTGACTGCAGCCAGCCGACGTGGAATTGAATCAATCAGACGGTCGATCTCAACCTGATCAATCGCCCACCAATACTCCTGAAGAACATGTGTAAACTCATCAACATCCAGCTTTCTTTTTCTCAGTTCCCATATATTAGGGTATTGCTCCTTCACTCTCGCTTCAACAGCGCCCAAACATGCTCAATTGGGTTAAGTCCGGACTATAGGCTGGCCAGTCTTCTAAGACCTCAATTGCATTGTCGAGGAGCCACTCTATTGATGAATTAGACCGTGAACCTTGGCATTGTCTTGCTGGAAATGCCTTATCCATCATATCAGTACTGGTAAGAGACCTTCTCAGAGCCTCTTGGTAGCTCCAAGAACGGTAGCATCCCTTCTGGGGGCCCGTGTGGTTACACTCTGTAATGACGAGGTCAGTCCTTCCGCCCTTCTGGATGCCACCCTATACTATAACAGATATATTGATTGTGACGGGCACCACCCAAGGTCTGGTCAGCTCGCACATACAAGATCGATATTGCTACAACGAGAGCAAGAGCTAGATGACAGGAATGGGCGTGCCACCAGACCTTAAGTACTGGAGCAGAGGTCTATGCGTAAGCATAACCATAGACGTATGATCAGACCCCATGACGTATGCATAACCGCAAGCATATGACATAACCTTGAGAACAGGAACGGGGAATCCCGTGACATTGATTGACCTTAAGATGATTTTTGGAGATTGACAAACTCTATCATCCACCTCTACGACGGTAGCCAGAACACCAATATAGTTAGAGTTTTGCCACCTCGATCGTAAGTATTATTTGCTTCAATGCTTTCCATTTTCGGTTGTTATGGTCGCAGAAGCACGACGGACCCATTGAGCTTACAACTTCTGGTCTAGGACATTAAGGAGCTGTTATATGTAAGCCGGGCATTACGCTTAGCTACCTGGACAATATACCGCTTACTTCGTCGACTGGGAACCCGAGGCCGGCCGATCCTTGGCTTGGAATCGAAGGATGTGGTAGTTGTAAAGCGTTGAATAGTCTTGGACACAACGACATGCACCACGCTGAACGCGGCTGCCACCGTGCGTTGGCTAACACCAGCTGCGACCGCACCGCAAATGGCTGCACGTGCGGTAGGGCTCAATTCCTCGTGTTTCTTGCGATAAGCCGCTAAAAATGCGGCCCAAATTGGTTAAATTGAGTGCCATATGGGGAAGTTGTGGTGATGAGAGTTCGAGGAGGGTGTTGGACGCGTCGAGGAGACGTCTGAAGTGGGTGGGATGCTAACAGACTCCTGGAACCCCACTGTAACTATATCTGGAGCCTTCCACATAATCAACCATGCGAGGCTACTAGATACCCTCCAGGCAGGGCCTACGGCTTCCCTGGATGACTAGTTCGGTAGGTCAGAGCATAGCTGACACGGCGCGAGGCTTCTCTCCACTCCGACGGCCAAGCTACCGAGCTTATACCAATCAAAGCTAGGATGCTGCAAGAACCTCCATTCCTGGTTTAATTCATCCTTTATATTGCTTCCCTTTATAGGGCTTTGAAGGACAAGCACCTAGCAATAGCTATAGTAGGCTCTACGGACGATACTAACCTTCTAGCCTTCAGCTGAGGACCTTAGGCTAACTGCCACCGACTGGAAGAGGCTTAGAAATCAATCTACAGTGGGCTAAATCCAGAAGGATAGTATTCGCCAGAGAAAAGAGCGAGCTAACCCACTTCAACAAAGGCCGAAGGTAGTAGCCAAACCTAGTTAAGCTCGCTCACCCTATAGGAGAAGGCATTAATACAATATAACCAGCGCTGTCCAACCAGTTTTTAGGGGCCTAGCCAAATTGGAGTCTAGACTAGAGGGCTCATTAGGAAGCCGTTAAACGAAAGCTGAAAACACACGACTTTGCACTATCTAAAATAGCTGCTAAGACCTAGCCCCTAACCACCGAAGCTAAGGACCTGACCAGCTTCAAAGAACGCTTGCAGGGAGATCTCTGTAGAGCTCTTGACGGATGGGGGAACAAAGATAGATGGCTTGCACGGAACATAATAAATAGGTAGCTATTAAGGACCTAGGAGACTCTAGAGTATAGGCTAGTTGCACGGCGAGGACTGAGCTAGTTTACTAGCTCAGTGGGCCACCTATTTCTTTCTTTTCACCGTAGCGAAAGGATTCAAAGTTGCAAATTAGTATAGGAAAGGTAGAGGAATTCTTAGTCCAGCCTTGCAGTCATGGGTTTTCTTTTGTAATTAGTGGTATAGGGTTCGGCAAGCCCTAGGGCATAGCGGTATAGGAATAATAATAATAACAATACAAAGGAGAAAATCGCTTACTTCTCCAACGATAGACCTAATACAAGGATGTACCTCCATTTACGATTTAGAAGAAGAGGGTCTTGGACTCCCAGTAGGAATATAAGAGTAGGCAATAGCTCCAAGGGTATCAAGTGCCGGCTACAATTGATATAGAGTCTGACGGAATACCTCTCAGTACTTAAGATAGAGTTTGAAAACGGCTCTAGGCCCTCTGAGGTACCCGTCGACGCTTAACACTATACTGGAAGTAATAAGCCGGGGAGTACATGAAGAACTACTATAAACGATAGGCTTACTCTTACTATACCCTAGTAGAAGAACTTTGAGATACCTGCTATTTAACGTAAACAACTAGATAATAAGCTCTAGTGCTACAGCACGCTAAATCGAGATCTGGGCAGTAGCATTAGTGGATAGACGATTATATCTCGACCTTACGTTACTAGTATTCGCCAACCAACAATAAATTCCATAGACACTTAAGAGTCATATACCATTAAAGGATTACTTAGAATGCAATTGGTCTAATGGAAGACAGAACTACTCGATATTGATGTGAAAGAAACAACCATCCAAGTAGTATTCGACATTATAGATATAGAGCCAAAGAAAGATACAATTCCTGGTACTAATAGCACGAAGATTAAGAAGACCCTGACATTAGTTGAAGGGAGTTAGATACGTATAACTAAGAGAAACTCCGTCGTATTTAAACCGATTGAATGTGAATCTCGGTCCTCTAACTACAGAAAGGGACTCGAAAAGGTTGTTGACTCGACAATGGGATGAGGTTTGGTGAAGCTCAAAGGTTCACAAGAAGCAATGTCCAAAGGTACTGACAAAATCGCAGTTGAATTGCTTACCAAGGAGGCCACTATAGCACCTATAGGCTCTAGAGATCGTTGTCTATATACAGCTTCCCCCTCCTATCGTCCTTAGGGGCGACCGGAGTAAAGACTGCTCCTGTCGCTCATTCTTTAGAGCGCAATTGAGGGTGTAGGCTCCTCGTGTGACTGGCTGCGCCACTGTGCTCAATGATTAGCTCGGAACGTTCCCTGCGCGCCCCGCCAGGTCACTGCACACGGCTTATTCGTGACAGAGAATACACAGAAGAGGAGCTACATATAGGCGGTATATACAACGATACATTGCCTATAGACCTACCGTAGCAAGCGAATAGTAGTAGATGATTAACGACGCAATCTAGACCGGGTAATGTACGATACGATTAGACTTGACGAGCGAATAAAGAAATAAACTTCATCACGATCAATGACCACGGAACACTCGAATTCTAGGAATAGGTCATTTGATTCGAAGCGGAAGTCGTCATGGGCGGAAACGACAAGCTCTCGTAATAAAAGAGTACAAGGAAGGACGATAAGACAGGGCAGATCCCGGATAAACACCGAGGACACCTAGCGTTTGAAGCAAAAATCATAGAAGGGTTGCTAAATTACAGACGCTTAAAACTACGAGATTAAGCTCAATATGGCGCTTAGTTAAAGTTCTAGGTACGCTAGACTAACGAGAAGCAAGACGCGAAGTTACGGAGATTCCTGGAGACAAACTTTCGTCGAAGATATATTCAACCTTCGATATCGCTAGCAGGATATCCGGCCCTCTTTATTCCGAAGAAAGACAGAAAGAAGTTACGGATATATATATTATTCCTACGCCGTTATACCCAATAAGGGTGCGCCGGTCCTGCTACTAGCTGGCCTATATAGGAAAACCGTGTTGGGAGACCCTAACTGGTGAGAAACCTATATGCCGTTCGTCCAGGCCATCGGGTTCGGAGACTTCATCGCTCTATAAGTCAAAGGAGCCTACTCAGCTCCCTGCATGCCTCCCTCCTAGCCTTGGCCGGCCAGTGTCGTATTAACCCGCATCGCAAAAGGTCAGCTTTCCCTGCCTTGGATCTCTTTCTTGCCCCCTCCTGGGATCTGGCGAAGCCGGGGGTTCGACCCCGGGGCCGCTTCCTTTTTCCCACTTCTTGGAAGCCACTGTCGGCTTCCTCCATTGGGTCTTGCACCCCCTGGAATGTAATGTTCTGCATCTGGTGTAGTGGCTGATGTCGTCGTTGTTTGTTTCGAAGGGCTAATTCGAAGGTCCGAACCTTACCCCGTTGTCAAAAAAAATCTTCAGGAGTTCCTTTCAGAAGTTGGGGTTTCGAGATTCGTCACACCTCCGCAAGCAGAACCGTTGGGTATGCCCCCATCCTCAGCACTTATAACACTGTGTTGCCTGCAGTGCCCCCCAGTACGGCTCACAGTCGAATAGTTGAGCCTGCCAGAGGACTCCTTTCTCACAGGCCTTCTGGCTAGCCAGGCTGATTAAAGCTGTAGCCCTTATAACGCCCTCCCTCATTGGAATCCGAAACCGGACTCTTTCGACCGTCGATAGTCCAATCGACCTACCAAACTCAACCTTTGTTACCACCCCCTTTAAGTCCCTCTTCAACATCCCCTTCGCAAGGACTATAAAGGACCTCTTCCTCTCTTCTTCAGCCTCCCCAAAGGCCTTTTTAACCCACTCCTTATTTCCCTCGTGCCATTCCTTCGTCTCTGCATCCTTTAATGTAACTAACGATCACGTCGCCACTTGGGAGCTTCCGGGTCGCAATAGCCCCCTTCCTTTCCGATGCCCCGTTGACCGCCTGGACCACCTCTTGCGGTGACCTCCTCGTCAATGATGGCTCCGTCGACCTCGAACCAACACCTCCTTGCAAAGCCTTCCTGGTATAACCTTCTTGGGGGGGTCCTGGGCCGCAACCGTAGCCCACGACCATGCTGTCGATATAGCTTGGCCCCCTCTCTTAAACTCCTATGTTTCCTTCTAGAGCTCCCCTGTCACCTTCCCAACCTCCTCCATCACCACCTTCGCCACAGCCTCTATAACAGTCTTCCGGAGGTCCTCCGAACCAGCTGCTGCCGTAGCCGTAGCCGCGGCCGTGGCCGCAGCAGCGGCTTCAAGGGCCTCGATCTCTGATCTTTGCCTCTGTAGCCGTCCAATCAACTCGTCGACCATATAGTATGCTGTATCCTGATGGTCTGCCTTCACCGTATCCATCAGCCATCTCAGCTATCGTCTCGTCCTTCAGCCCTGTGGACGGGGGTAGTCCCGTCGAGGCTATCGTCGTTAGCGTCGTCGTCGTCTATATCCTCGTCGCCTTGGTGGGGTCTGATTGGCTGAGTCTTTCTAGGCGGTGGGGCAGGCCCCACAACTGGTCAGCTCGCATATACAAGATCGATATTGATACAACGAGAGCAAGAGCTAGATGACAGGAATGGGCGTGCAACCAGACCTTAAGTACTGGAGCAGAGGTCTATGCGTAAGCATAACCATAGACGTATGATCAGACCCCATGACGTATGCATAACCGCAAGCATGACATAACTATGAGAACAGGAACGGGGAATCCCGTGACAATTCGCAACTGCTTCTAAGGGCTACAAAGAGCCAGACGGCCAACACAACCTCTAGCAATAGAAGAAGCTATAGAAGCTATTGCAGCCTAAGAGCCTAAGGCAAGGACTTTACAGAGACTCTCAATAAGGCCTGGGAGGCTAGGTGGGCCCAGGAGATCACCAATCGACTACAACGGTATAGGGCCTGGAATCAGGCCCTACTCACTGTACAACCGGCCGATTACCAGCCGAAACTTGATAAAAGGGCACTAGAAAGACATGAGGGCCTTACAAATGCCGAGAGGTCCTCACTAACCCAGGCCAGAAAAGGGGCTATAAGCCTAAAAGACTTCCTCTTCCGGGCCAAGGTCTCTCAAATACATACCACCTACTGCGAATGCAGCAGGGGCAGGGAATAGTAGAACACTTAACTGTATAGTGCTGCCAATCACCGAAGCTAAGGACCTAGCCGGCTATAGAGATACGGTTGTAGAGAGGCTTATATAGGGCTCTCGACGAGGTAGGAATCGAAGAGAGAAGGCTTGCAAGGAAGGTGATTAGGTGGCTACTATGCTCTAGTAGGCTCCTAAAGTGTAGACTAGCTGCATGGCTAGAACTAGGCTAGTTCGATGGCTTAGTTAGCTATCTGCGCCTTCTTTCTGCTGTAGTAGGTAGATTCAGGACATCAGACTGGTAAGGGGAGACAGAGGTTTTTAGTCCAGCCTTGCAGGTATGGTTTTCCTATGTAATTAGTAGTAGAGGATCTGTCACGGCGGGACAGGCGGACAATCCAATGACAATTATATTCGGGCTAAGCTACAATCTAGGCTCTATTCCGTCAAGTACGGGCAGGCTTGATTGTCAAGACGTAGCTCAAGGAGCTACGAACAGAAGTCGCGGCAGCGAGGTGCAGGATCTTCAACCCGCAGGGGCCTACACGCTGGGCCCCACCCATGGGTCCTGGCAGGCACGGCGCGATTGTCGTGACAGGGTCTAGCGAGCCTTAGGGCAAAGCGGTGTAGGAATAATAATAATAATATAATACTCTATCTTCCTCCCTACTCGTCGTTATCTTACGTATTCGATCCTGATTGTTTTAGCGTTTTTATAAAGATATATAGTGCTAAAATCAAGCTCTTTATCAAGGTGTAGATTATATATATTACTAAATCTAAGTTCTTTCTTATATTTAAATCTGCCTTCTATTAGAATTTTACCTAAGAAAATCCTCTTAGGGGTTTTTGAGGATGGACTTATCTTCTATAACCTATAGGCTGTACTTTCGAAGTTGGATATTAAGTTGCGAATACTAATACCTCTTAGGACTCCTGATGGACCACGAATACTATAGGTCTCTAAGATACCCTAAACTACCAACGAGGCTCCTTCGCAGTCTACCCTTATTTAATATCAAATTGCGAGATACCAGGGAAGCTCTCCGAGTCCGATTTTAGCCGCTGTTGACCAGCTTTTGAAGTGAATATAAGCGGTTTCCCATCGTGTTACCCTTTTGGAGGCCGAAGTACAGATACTTCAGGAGGCTAATAAAGCACCCTCTAAGCGCTGTAGAGCCAAACGGACGTGTCTCCAGAATGGCGGGGCTATTAATGGAAGCCAAGCTATGGAGGAAATGGCAGAGAAGGGTATAGTGCAAGAGGATGAGCGCTGTCAGAGGCTGCACAGTAAAACCCTGTGCCAGCTAGACCAAAAGATCCGCCAGTGCACCGATCGTTGCATTGCTGTGATGAATTTCAAGCCCCAACGTCTGAAAGGGACTCCTGAAGGTTATACTTGACAACGGGGTGAGGTTCGGTGAAGCCAAAGGGTTCGCAACAAGCAATGTCTAAGGGTACTGACAATCTTGCACTTGAGTTGCTTACTGGAGAACTCGCAGAGTCCTTTAGAACGAGTGACTATATAATGCCACGATTCTTCGAGTGCTCACAGTGCTATGCCTTCGATCGCTCCGAGCACCTTGCATGCTGCAATGTGCTCGTCTGTCTTGGCGTTATAGCACTCTAGCTTCATCCTGACTGGTCTGCCTTGCTTCCCTAAGTGATTTTGCTCGGGCGTTCCTTGCGCCCCGCATATGGCCTTTTGGCATGCGGCCCGTTGTTAGTTAATTCGTGACAATTGCTGCGCAACCACTTGTTTAAGTACTCTCTCTTAGGGCCTCGGAGGGTCTCTGCTATGAACCCTGACAAGCGCGTTAAAGAGGAAAATGAAGTGCCATCGAAAGGGCATGGGACAGGTTTACGGCTCTAGAGCATCTGCCATAAGACTGGCTATAATATAAGTATGTATTCGGAGGCTAGAGATGTAACGGGCTGAGGCCGTAAAGGCCTCGGCAAACTCTCGGCCAAGACTCGAGATTCGGTGGACTACTATCTTATTCGATATCGGCGCACAGGCCAAGGATGTGGAGGTATAAGACGGCAGATGTAACGGTCCCAGGAGTATATTGCAACTAGCTGGTGACGACTCTACGAGTTTGTCTCGAATGGAGAGAGAAGAAGAAAAAGAGTGAAACACTATGCAAGATACCTGCCGTCTTATCCTCCACATCCTTGGCCTGTGCGCCGATATCGAACAAGATGGAAGTCCACCGAATCTCGAGTCTTGGCCGAGAGTTTGCCGAGGCCTTTACGGGCCAAGCCCGTTACACATATATCTTGCATAGTCTTACACTCTTTTTCTTCTTCTCTCTCCATTCGAGACAAACTTGTAGAGTCGTCACCAGCTAGCTGCAATATACTCCTGGACCGTTACAAGAGAAATAGATAGCTTAAGTGATTCTGATTGGTTTCAATTGATTATATTAGATTCTAGTCGACTTTTAGCAGTCTAAAGTGGCAAAGTCCGGAAAGTATATCCGAGTTAATAGGGTATCCGAGTCAATAGTGAATTATGTTATAGCTAGCTAATACTATATCTTGTATGTATCGTGTACCGAGTGTCTCGTGCTCCACGACGCTAGGAAGTACGGGCGAGCTAGTTCTTCATCGGCTGCACATCGCCCGAGGTGACTAGGAGCGGCAGGGCGGTCTCGGGCCGCTAGTAAAGTTCCCTAGCGCCTACACCGGCTACGAACCGGGCATCATGGTCGGCCTGTGGTAGCCGCCCCGACGCAGCAGCGCACTCGGGCCTGCTGTGTGGCCGAATCAAGTGCGAGGACTGTTCTCCGATACTCTCGGCAAGCCAAGCGACCGAAATTGCACTTCACTGGTCAGCAACGCGAGAGGGTAACAGGTTGTCGGGCTATCTCACTTCGAATGGTAAAGTTCTCTGCAACCTGAATGCGGGAGCAGGGCTTCAGTAGTCCCCGGGTGGTTCGTGTTGGTCAAAATTTCACCCCAAAACAATGACAACTCGTTCCAATAGCTGCCTTAGACTCTAAACCGAACGTTTGTTGAACGCGATGCGGATGCTGCCTTCATTTGCGACCAGAGTCTTGGGGCGGCCCCCGCTCGCTGGCTGTCAAATCTCATTGTTATAGCAAGTCGAGTCTCTAGCGCGCGAATCGCAGTAGGATGCTGCTGAATCTTACCTTAGGGTTCCATTGGTGTGTCCAAGCTTGGGATTAGGACGGCGAAACAGGGCCGGGAAGATAGAGTACATAAGAGACATTCATCCGACAATTCACGATTGGTGCGCTTGTTGGTTTGATAGGAATACGACATAACTGCCCGGATCGGCAACTATCACAACTTGGATGCTCATTGTGCCTCATTCTCCCAATTGTTGCGCCAATAAAGATGAGGAAGTCTGTCCATCAACCGGGAATACGGAGAACATGAGGCCGAGGCAACTGGGAGCCAATGGTACCACCAGATAGTATAAGGGCTATGGGACGTTCGACGTCTCTGAACATTCAGGTCAAGTTCAACGCAGCGAAACTTGGGGCCCAACCCAAACTTGAGTCTCCGTTCGCTCAACAGAGATCCTTGTGCATGTCTAGATGGCAGTCTCTCAAAATGAAAACTCTTGCTTGCCTACTAACCATCTTCGTCGGCCTTGGGGCATCACATCCGCATAGCTCCCTCGCGTCCCGCGCGGCAACCTTCAACAACCCGGTGCTCTGGGAGGACTATCCCGATCTGGACGTGTTCCGTATCGGGGACGTATTCTACTACTCCTCTTCCACGTTTGCCTACTCGCCTGGCGCTCCGGTCCTCAAGTCGTACGACCTCGTGAACTGGACCGCCGTTACGCACTCTGTCCCCAAACTCAACTTTGGCCCCCAGTACGACCTCCTAGGGGGCACACCCGCCGGGTACGTCAAAGGCATTTGGGCATCAACCTTGCGATATCGCCGCTCCAATGACCGGTTCTACTGGTACGGCTGCGTCGAGCAGAACCAAACCTACATCTGGACCAGCTCCGGCACCAACGCGGGCGTCAACAACGGCGAAGTTCCTCCCTACAAATGGAAGTGGGAGGCCCACCCGCCCATCAACGCCTGCTACTACGACAGCGGCCTGCTCATCGACGACGACGATACCATGTACATCGCCTACGGCAACCCAACCATCCGCGTGGCGCAGCTGTCGGCCGACGGCCTGCGCCAGGTCCGCACCCAGGCCGTCTACACGCCGCCCGCCGGCACCACCATCGAGGGCTCGCGCATGTACAGGGTCAAGGGGACGTACTACATCCTGGTGACGCGCCCGGCCGACGCCGAGTGGGTGCTCAAGTCGACGACCGACAGCCCCTTTGGCCCCTACACGGCTCGCACGCTCGTGTCGAGGATCAATGGGCCGCTAGCGAACGCCGGGTTTGCGCATCAGGGTGGCATGGTGGATACTCCCGACGGGAGTTGGTTTTATGTGGCCTTCATGGACGCCTACCCCGGGGGCAGGATTCCGGTGGTGGCGCCGTTGAGGTGGACGAGCGATGGCTGGCCTGAGGTAGTGACGGATGCGCGGGGAAACTGGGGAACGAGCTACCCCGTGCCGGTGCATACAAGCAAGACCGTGGAGGGGAAGAGCACCGAGTTGGATGAGTTCAAGGGAAAGGAGCTGAGCCATCACTGGGAGTGGAATCATAACCCGGATGATAGCAAGTGGTTGCTTCACGGCGACGGGTTGCTGTTGAGGACGGCCAGCGTCACGGGGAATCTGTTTGCTGCGAGGAACACGCTCACGCGGAGGATCGCCGGACCCAAGTCGAGAGGAACATTCAAGCTGGACGTGGGCAATATGAAGGATGGCGACAGGGCTGGGGTCGTGCTGTTCCGGGACCGGGCCGCGTACATCGGGGTGTGGAAGCAAGGCGGACTGGTTCAGATCGTTGTGGTCGATGACTTGCGGTTGACTGAGGGCACATGGACGACCAGCTCAACGGGGAGAGTTGCCGCGACTGGGCCGACTGTGAGCAACACTCAAGACGTTTGGTTGATAATCGAGGCGGACATTACGCCAGCGTTTGGTACGAGCACGGAACGGACCACGACGTTTGCGTACAGTATCGACGGAGGCAAGAGCTTCGTCAGGTTTGGGCCCGCCGTCGTAATGACCAACTCGTGGCGGTACTTCTCGGGTTACAGGTTCGGAGTTTTCAACTTTGCCACCAAAGCGCTTGGGGGTGCCATCAAGGTGAAGAGCTTCCAGATGGAGCTCGTCTAAGTAAGGTATGTATGTGTTAGGACGGCACATGATATCTCCTACCAAGGATTCGGAGATCATGTCGAGTCCGCCACGGCACCAGTCGATACGCATCTGAGGCTCGAGCCACAAGCAAAGTCACAAGCTTTTTTTTTTTAAGCAAATCGAAAATAACGAACCCAAGTGAAAAGAGACCTAGGATCTTGATGTAAATGATCATGTGGCCGTTCTTGAGCTGCTCCAGCCAGCATGTGTCCATCCCGCTTCGTGACACGGTCTCGATGGTAACAGAAATTTTCTTGCAGAGCTGGCTGGCAACACATACAATCCCATCTACAGATTGCCGCAGGCTACACTGTTGGCCTGACTCGTAATCATCCGACCGCTTCAATGTAATAATGCTGCGACTGAGATCGATGACAGCATGATGACGGCATCCAAATAGTGGTCAACTCAGTCGCCACCACCTCGCTGGTTACAAATACTTTGCGTGGTGTGCGAGAAAGCACAAAACAATAACTAAACAAAACAATAATTAATTTTGTTTTGCGAATTCCATTCTTCTCCTGTATGGAATGTCCTGAACTCTCTGTGTTACTTCAAAGACCCCTTAGGCTCATCAATCTTTTCTTTGAGCTGGTATTGATGCCGTCGACCAGTCACGCCATGGATTCGAACGTACTAGACCTGCCGCCGGCCGTGACAACACCCTCACCGACGTTCCAATTCGACTTCGACTGACTTGGTCCACACAGGGGCGTACTGCAGAGCCAACGATCCGATCCGGACCGCGAGCAACATCATGTATTCTCCGGTAAGTTTCGGCGTGGTCGCTAACCCTCGCTGACACGCAAGATGCATCAGTGAGAGCCTCGGAATGGTAGGTCGTGCAGGCATGCTTTGCGGTAGTGTGATGTTCGCCCTCGCGGCACCTCCGTCTGTCGATTCCACGGGAGACCCTTTCCATCTATCCATCGATGTCCCTTGTCGTATCTTCCCATTCACGGCTGAAATTTCTTCGATTACTCCTCCCGATATCGTCCCCCCCGTCTCCGGCATTAATCAATTACTATACACGCCACACGTCGGCATCTTCCCCCCATTCAAGCGCACATGACAAACCACTAGCGAACTCAACTCGCCTTTCCGAGCATTTGTTGTTCGCCGGTACCTAAACCGTCAAAAGGTATGTAATTCTCTACCTTCCCCAGCCGACCATCCAACCCGAACAAACCAGGCATAAACCAGGCATTACCAGGCCGTCTAGTAGTGTCAGGTAACTAATTGCCACGCAAATCATATGTGACACTAGGTCCTTTCAACGGCTTCTAAAATGTCACCCAACCCATCTTATACGCACCTTAACCGATCGGCAAGTCGTTCATCGATTGCTTCATCCGCTTCCGTCTGGGACCGACGTTCCCGCTCAGCCTCGCTCGTTCGGTTTCGATTCGGCTTCAAGCCCATCTCTTCGATTTCGTCTCTGCTCCCGGTTCAGATCGACTATTTGAAAATCAGGTAATTTGGAGGGTTTTGTTAGGCAAGAATTCTTTGTAAACAGTGATTGGGCGATTGAACGGTTCGATACTCGAAGATTGTAAAAGGTTGAGCAGTTCTGACGTTCTAGGTGATTGTTATTTGAGTGGGAGGGGCACTTGCCGTCTGTAAGTGGGCGAAATGCGAGATTGTGAGGAGCTGGTTGTGTCGTAGGCTGGGTGTGTTGGGATGTTGAGCAGAGATTTTTTGTGGGCCAAGTTTGATGCGGAGGTTGCGAAATTAGGGAGGTTAAATCAAATCGAGGGGAAAATATGGGGGTGTTGAACGACGTTAGGGTTGTGCACAGGGAGATTGTAACGAACTCCTGGTACTTAGTGAGCGTGAGGGATACTTTAGGGCATATCGCAGGTTTAAATGAGAACTTTGGTCCAAGCCGCTGAGTCAATGAGCGGGCCAGATTTTCGTGATAAGACGTATCATACATAGCGGCTTCAACCGAACTCAACAACATTCGAATTCAACAACATTTCTTGATAGCCTAGACACTGATGGTCTTAAACACACTGAAGTGCTCGCCCGTTGCTACCAAGGCGCCCGGTATCTGCGGGTGCCAGTGCACCTCCTTGGCCAGGTTCTGGTAGTGAACAAACAGCAGCTGCGGCGGCACGTCCTGCACGCCCGCGGTATCCTTGCTCTCCTCGTCGTCCAGCTCGACCGCCAGATCCCACAGCGTGACCGTATTGTCGCCCGCCGACACCGCCACGATACTGTCGTCGGTCGGGTGCCACTCTACGCTGGTAATCTGCTCCCTGTGAAAGTCGAAGCTCGCAATCGGGCTCGGCCGCTGCAGCGGCGCCGAAGCAGCACTGCCTCCCGCGCTCGGCTTCCACTGCCGCAGGTCCCATACCGCCCAAACACCGGCATCGTCGCCCGACGCCAGCAGATGCGTCGTCTGCCGCGACCACGACATGACGTTCACGTCGACGTTGCTGATCTGCATCGAGAGCGCCGGCTTGCGGCCCTTGCTGCGCACGTCCCACACGCGGATAGTGCCGTCACTGGACGCGGACGCGAACACGGACGCCTCGGACGGACTCCATTGGATCTCCTCCACGCTCGATGTGTGGCCCTGGAAGGGCCTCGTGTCGGTCACAAAGCCGCCGCCGTCGGTCCGTGTTGTGACGTAGATCATGCCGTCGTTGTCTCCTGTTAACAGCTTGCCTGCCGGGTGGAGAGGCGACCAGTCGACCGCGTAGCCTTCCGACTTGTGGGCGCGGATGGTGCAAAGGGGCTTGTTCTGTTGTGGTGTGATAATGGTGCCCGGGGTGTCGAATGAGGCAAGATGGGGGGTGATGTCGTGAATAAATACGTTGGTCGACTCGGTCATGGTCGCTGTGAGCGTCGTCGCGGGTTTCGAGGGGTCCTGGGACGGAGTCTGGTGGGCGCGTATCCGATTGGTGGTGGTATTGAGCGGGATGCTCTTGTGTTCGAGGACAGGGTCGGCGTCCTCGTCGTCGCTCTCGTCATCGCTCGACTCCTCGCCATCCTCGCTTTGCATCTTGCTGAGGCCGCTGAACTTCATGACCATGATGGAGTTGTCGCTGGTCTTTACGCTGTCTGCCTGTGTGCCGGCCACGGTGTACACGGTGGCCGGGAAGACGCTGCGGTTGTCTCCCAAACCGTCGCGGATAATGTCGAAGGAGAGGCATGGCCACGGGGTGCTCAGGTTGTGCAGCATGCGGTATGTTGTCGGGTCGGGGCTGAGGGTCTGGCCGGGTTCGAGCTTTGTCCTGCCGACAATGAAGGTAGCTGGTGCGCCAGCAGCGTCGACATCCATTGCCTCCTCGGCCTCTCGTTCAGCATCTGGCCTCCCGTCAACGCCGGCCTCGATGATCTCGTCCTCGCTCTCGAACTCGTCTTCAAACTCGTCCTCGAATTCGCCCATGTCGTTGGGCTTCTCGTCGACGTCCATGGCGTCGGGACGCTCGCCAGCCTTGAGCGGGCCGGCCGCCTTCTCTTCGTCCGCTGTGCGCTTCACCATGACGTTTCTCAAACTCTGCGCGTGGTGTTGAAGGGCGCTTCAAGGTGAATGCGATAGGCGGTGGCAGACTTGGTCGCAAACTCTCAGTCAAATTTTGTGGATTTGGAACTTTTTAGTGGGGCCCCTTATCACAGGATGCGGGGCTCGATTTTCTCGTATCCACCACCACATCAAACGCCATTGTTGAGCATGGAAGAAAGTGTCGTGCAAACCCACCGTTATTCCATGTGGGCTATTAGCGAGCTGCAGCGACTGATAGCACGTTGGCGCAGTTGTTCCAGCGAAAACTCAGAAAAACACTGTCCCTAACCTTCCAAGGTTCTGTCATCATTTCAATATCGACAGCAGCAACGGAACTTCTTATCAGGTCGGAAGTATGATCCTGGAACGACAGAGGGTCGAACATACTCTCACACACGCTCCGGCTTTGTCGATTCCATAGGCCACGAACCAACCGTGCCATGTCCGACCGGGCTGGGCCTCGGAGACGTGCTTCCGAGGATAAATCGGGGCAGACGCCTGCGACAGGGCGCTCAGAGGGGTCACGTCAATTGATTCACCTGGCATCCATCCGCCTCAAAGTTGCTAATGAGGCTCTGCAACGCGAATGGCTTTCGGCGCAGCAGCATCTGATCTGAGACAGCCAGGCGACGTTTGACGCACCATGGGGCTCCGTCTCTCCAGCGCGTCGGGCCTGCTGGCTCGGCCCCGCGGTGTGCTCCTTACTATATGTGTGATATTTCTGACGACCATCTGGCTTTGCTGGCTGCCCAAGATGTCCCTGTACGTCGGAGGCGCTCCAAACCAGAACCGCCCCCCCACAGCACGGCAGAGCATCGACCTCTCCCGGGCGGACTCGCCCTTCATCGGCTGGCCACTGGAAAGGGTGTGCAGGGAACGCACCTCATGGACACCCGGCATCGTGTTCGTCTGCGACAACAACTCGGGCGGCATAGGCAACATACGCAACTACATTCTGACGTGCTTCCGCTACGCCATCGAGGCAGGCGCTGCAGGCATCGTCCTCCCCCAGATCAGGACTCGGTCGGAAAAGGATCTCTCCAATCTTATGCTGGGCCATCGGGGCTTTGACTACTTCTTCGACGAGACGCACTTCCGTCAGAGCTTGCGTGCGGCCTGCCCAGAATTTACCCTTCACAATTCGACTGACGACATCCCCTTCGCCCCCGTTCCCTTCAAGGCGGAGCAGATCACCCCTCGGGACTTGGGTAAGAGGGGCGGCTGCGACAAAAGAGAGCTGAACAAGCATACTGGCCGTTTCGACAAGCAGTTCTGGGCACACATAAACAGCACCGCCGACGAGTTCAAGCTGCCGCCGCCGAGCCTCCAACACCCCCGCATCATCCGCTTCAACTGGGGCGTCCAATGGGACTGGCCCGTATTCCGCGACGGTCCAGAGTTCGTCGCCACCTACGGTGGGCTGCTCCGGTTCCGGCAGGACATCCTCGATCTCGGGCACCGGACGGCGGGCTACATGCGCCGGTGTGCTGCCCGGCACGGCGGCTCTCGCTATTTCGCTGGCTTCCACCTCCGAACCGAGAACGATGCGCTCAGCAGGTGGCCCAAGTTTGATGAGCAGAGCGGAGCATATTTGGAGCGCGCCAGTGCGATGAGCTTCAAGGCGGCGTACCTCGCCACGGGTAATAAGACGGAGGCTCGGAAGTTGACGGACGCAGCGTCTGCGCAGCATGGCATGGCTGTTTTCACGAAGCATGAACTACTGAAGGAGCATCCGGCTGATCTGCAAGCCTTGGAGTCACTTACCTGGGACCAGCAGGCCCTCATCGACTTCATTGTCCTGCTGGAGTGTGATTACTTCTTCGGCGTCAGCCCCAGTTCCTTCAGCATGAATGTTGCTTTGAAGAGACACCTCAGGACCGATGGGCTCTACACGCGGCCCTGGAGGATTGGCGGCGAGGGCGATGGGAGGAGTTGGCTCGTGGGCAAGTATGAGAGCTATTGGGAGGACTGGCTCTTCATGTTTGACTCCTTGTGGCCATGATCCAGTCAATTCTACTTGTTTTCGCTGTTCTCGCTCATGTTCGCTCTGAGTGTATCTGGCTATCGCTCTCCTTCCCCATCGTCCCCGACGGCATTCACGACCTATCGTCCCGGACAATCGGCGCAAAGAACCTGAAGCGATTTTCCGGGTCATACTTGCGTTTCAGGGCTCGAAGCCTCTGTAGCCTCCACGGCTCGTACCTGCGATGCGTCAGTGTCATCACCACCGGCAAAAACCGACTGCACTCACCCGTACATGGCCTGTAAGCTTTCGTCACCCGAGGCGTAGTTGACATAAGTCCTTCTCTGGGCACTGCCGAAGGCCGCCTTCTCCATAGCTTTGCTCCAACGCTCGGCCTCTCGGTCGAGGGTGCTGTTGCCGACAATGTCATACTGGACAGATGGGGCGCTGGCAACGGCTTAGCAGAGGACTGTTTCGCACCAGGGTTGAGCGAGACTTACAGGAGCAGCCGTTTGTCGCGATGGGGAAACGCTGTGCTGTCGGAAGGTACTGCCTGCACCCCTTGCACCCCGTACCCCTCGAGGATGCATACCGATTTGGCAAGGCCCTCTTCTGTTGCTAGCATTTTGCCGAAGGTTTCGAACCAGTTGCGCAGTGCGATGATTTCGTACCTGTCCACATCAGCCGCCCGTAACAGCGCTGTCCCCTGTGGCTGGCATTCTGAGCCGCTCAGATCGACACCCAGGACAGCGTTGAGTCCCGGGTACTCGGTCACCTTAAACGCGTATGCCGCTGGGCCAAGGTTGTGGATCGGCTGGGTGTACTCTCTGGAATCTTCCAGTGGTCCGTTGAAGAAGACGATGACCACGATTGAGGGCTGGCGGTGCGATGAGCCTTTATTAGCCTCCCCGGGACAGCGACGGGGCCAGACTGAGACTCACTTTGCCAGGGTCGACATCCTCAACCATCCGCCACACCGACCAACTCACCATCTCCACCGGCTGGTACTCCATCATCTCATTCGCCAACGTATACACCTCCTCCAACCTCTCCCCCTCAAAAATGAACTGTTCCCAGACCCAATTTCTCCTCGCCTCTTCCACATCATGTATCCTCACAGTAAACTCAGTTACCACCCCGAAGTTATGGCCGGCCCCCCTCAACGCCCAAAACAAATCGCCGTTTTCTTCCTCCGAAGCCACCACCACCTCCCCATTCGCCAGCACCACCCTCACACTCACCACCTGATCCGCTACCAGTCCATATCTCCCCTGCAAAAACCCATGCCCGCCCCCCATAGCCGGCCCAGAGTACGACACGCACCCGCATAGACCTGTGGTCGTCTCCTTCCCTTCCTGCCACAGCCGCTCGACAACCTGCTGGGACAGCAACCCGCCGCCTACAATTGCCGTCCTGCCATGGGGGGATGGTTCGAACTTAGTGAGGTTGCGCAGGGAGATGAGCACGCCACCGTTGAAATCGGAGAGGAATGCGTTGGTGCCGTGGCCGCCTGCCGTCGCGAGGAAGGGGACGTTGTGGGCGTTGGCGTAGCGGATTGCGTGCGAGATGTCTGATTCGGTGGTTGCCAGGAGGATGAGGGAAGGACTGGGGGTGTTCAGCGGGTTGGTGCTCCATCTGTGGTTGAGGTGGGTTTTGAAGGCAGGGTCGTTGGGGAGGAGGAGCTGAGCGGTTGGAGAGAGGGATGCTTTTAGGGATTGGATATCCTGGGGAGGATCATATGAGTGGTAGGTATCGTGGTGAGCGTGAGGAAGGTGGGCGATGGCGAGGGTCGTTACTATGCTGATGAGCAGGGCGAGGAGGTGGCCCGGGTTGAGCGGTGGGAGTCTAATTGCCATAGTGGGGGTAGCAACGAAAGGTAAGGTACTGTAGCTGGGGAACCGGTGTTGGCAGGGTCAACCATAGAAGGATGGCGTAGAGTCTCAGTTCTACCTGACGAAGGGAACAGCCTGGCTAGAAGAAGGATAAATGTCTAATGGTGGCAAAACAGGAGGTGAAGTATATACAACCAGTCTAGGGCACAGCGGTGTCGGAATAATAATATATACAACCAGGCATCCTGTCCGGTTAGCGAATCCAACTGAGCGGATATTCCGATGTCTTACGCGGTGGCACTGTGGCACCTGCAGCGTCGGATGTTGCATGGTTGCCGTACGACCCCGATGGTCCGATGGAGTGTGTGAAGCGGCCGCCCGGAACTCGGCTCCGAGGGAAGGCCAACCCACTGTGAACCCACCCGGTTGATCCGCGCAGAGGCTGCTTTTCAGTGAACCAGAGTTTGGCATATTGGCGGCTCCCTGAGCGAGATCGGGAGAAGCTGCCAGGCCATCCGGCGGAGCGGTAAAAGGCTGCTTGTTGGTCCCCCATGACATGAGGAAGAGTATCCATGTGGGAGCGTGTGCATGTGGTCGCCTTTCGACGTATATTGGCCAGGGTTAAAGGTATATATGGTATGTGAATTGTAGATGTACACAGTAGCTTGGTTGAACAATCTCGACTCAAGTAAGATACATACGATGAATATGGCTCGCTTGCAGTTAACTCAAATCCAATGGCATAACACGGCCTTCCTTCTTTTGTCCATTCTCTGCCACTTTTCTTCCCTTCTTTTCCTACCTCTTTTTTTTCGTGTTTATATCCGCTTGCTCCGCTTGCTCCCTTTCTTGGTGACCTAGATTGGTCATGTGCCGTTACTAATAATAGCGAATCAGGGTCGGATTGTACTCGTACGACCCCCGCAACTCTCGGGCCCGCTCCTCCGCCCACAGGATGACAGGACGGATACCGAACCAAAACCTAATCTCAAACGCCCACATCTCAACCAATTTTGCGAATCGTACGCAATTAATTCCTGCCCCAGGGCTCGCCGCCATGAGACTTCTCAGCACGCACACTCTCCAGCTGGAAGAGTTCATCGGTGACACAGCGCCGGACTATGCTATCCTCTCTCACACATGGGAAAAGGAGGAAGTCATCTTCCCTGATTTGGTCGGCGGTGACCTGGATAAGGCTCGCTCAAAAGCTGGTTTCGCGAAGGTCCAAGGTGCATGCGCCCTGGCCAGAAGACAAGACTACGACTACATCTGGATCGACACATGTTGCATCGACAAATCCAGCAGCGCCGAACTGTCCGAGGCCATCAACTCCATGTACCGGTGGTACCGCAACTCGGCCGTCTGCTACGCCTACCTCAGTGACGTCCATGCCGGTGGTATTGGGACGCAATTTGAAAAGACGCAACTCGAACGCAGCAGGTGGTTCGAGAGGGGATGGACGCTGCAAGAGCTCATCGCCCCGAACGATGTTGAGTTCTACAACGCAGACTGGGGTCTTATCGGCGAGAAGAAGGACCCACAGCTCCTCCCCATCATATCCCGGGCCAGTCTTGTCGACGAGTGCGTCCTCGGTCTCGCCGTTGAGCTCCAGGACGTCAGCGTGGCCAAGAAGATGTACTGGGCTTCGAGAAGGCGCACGACTCGAAAGGAGGACGGGGCCTATTGCTTGATGGGACTGTTCGATGTCAACATGCCCCTGCTCTACGGTGAGGGAGGAAAGGCCTTCGCCCGCCTGCAGCAGGAAATCGCGAAAGCCACGGCCGACCAATCCATACTGGCATGGTATTGTAGTCCCTACGATCGGTCGCAATACTGGGTCGGCAAGAAGACTTTGCCATCCTGTTTCGCCCCATCCCCAAGGTGTTTTAGGAAGTCGGGGAGTATCTCGCCACTCCGAGAAGCGCCTATCACGAGGTCAATCTTAGGCCACGTCAACTTGATGACTAACTCCACTGCCTTCATGGCCATTATTAAGGAGAAAACGAAAGGAGATTCCCAGATCGAAGTCATCCTCCACTGCCAGATAGGGCCGATCCCCGGGACATTTCCAACCATCATCCTGCGCCAACACTTGGGCAACCCGCGGCATTACACTCGGCTTCTTTGTGACGGACTTGTGACTCAAAGTTCCCTGTACACCCCGGAATCTCTTCTGGCCCATCCCGGGGTCAACTGGGCCGAACGGCAGATGAAGCCCCTAGGTTTTCGGGACAAGGAATGGGGCAAGGGAAACCCTAGAGAGACATTTCAAGTGATCCTTGAAAGTGTCGCAAATGGTAAGCACCGCATCATCAGTGCAATCACACAGTGGGGGGCCTACAACCACCCCTACACACCACAGCACTAACGAAGGGTTTGAGATTCAGAGAAGGTGTTTGAAGTCGAATATGTGACCATCCCGCTCACGCTTCTTCACCGGGGCGGGTTCACCTCCGCGCCCGAGGAATTTATGGAGATGCAGGGTGATGGCCGGACGCCGAGATACTACGCTCCCATACACACGTTCTGGCTCCTGCCACTGGCAATCGAAGGCTCGACAATGACACTATCGATCGAAGAAGCCGCGCCCCTTAGGAGGTGGAACCGCGGCAACTGTCAGATGATATTGAATCTGGATTACTGCATGCCTGGGACTCCCGACCTACGCGAGCCGGTTCATATTATGGCCGGAGTTGCCCGTATCAGTGTCCAAAGTGCCGCCAAGGAAGCGATTTCTGGGCGCCACCAGCGTTTCGGGACGGCGGTTGTTGCTTTTGGGCTCACACCAAGGGGCCACCTGTATTCGAAACCTGGATGGTGCGCCCTCGTCAACGGTGACGGTGTGTCTAACCTAGAAGGTTTCTATGCATCCAGACAGCTGGATATCCAGGACCCGGAACCGGACTCCTTGCTTGATCTGGGCAACGGCGTCGTGCTCAAGGCGTCATTCGTGCCAACAAATGTTTCTGACAGACTGTTTGGGATAGTCAAGCTTTTGGTTGCCACACAGGACAGTGAGAACAAGACGGTCGTTGATGGCAGAAAGCATGTCATCATTAAAGCTGATGCAGACATGAATCAAACTAGGAAGGATGGGAATGGCGCTAACAGCAGGGAAATGGTCGGATCGCTTCTTCACTTTCTGAACCCCTGAGGTTCGAGAGTAGAAGTCATTTGCAGAGCTGCAGGCCTTGAAGAATATTGCTCCTCTGTTCTGGTGTCTATCACGCTTCTTCTAGCGCCCTCTTAAACACCTCCACAAACCCCCACACATCCGCAAATCTGCAATACATGGGCACCGGCGCTACACGGATCACATCCGGCTTTCTCACGTCAATTACCACGCCTACCTCCGCCAGTTTCTCACTCACCCTGCCCAATAGCCCACTCCTGAGCAACAAACTTAGCTGCGACCCCCTCTCCAACGGATTCGCCGGGGTAAGGATGCGAAACGCCGGCTGGCCCTCTCCCCCCATGCCAACCTTGTCTTCGAGCAACCCATTCAGCAACCACTCCAAATACCCGGTCAGCACAACGGCCTTATCCCTCAGCTCCCTCATACTGGTCCGCCCAAACACGCCCAGGGCAGCGCGCACACAAGCCAGATCAACGGCGCTCGGATTCGACACCTGCCAGCCGTGGGCCCCCTCGGCGGGGCGGAACTCCTTCTCCATGTTGAACCGCACGCTCTTGTCGGCGCCGTACCAACCCGCCAGGCGATGTCTGTATCCCAGCCCGTTCACCACGCCAGAATCCTGGTTGGCATTGGCATCGGCATGGTGATGCCTCTCGTGCACAAACACCCCCGCTATCGCCCCGGGCCCGGCGTTGAGGTACTTGTATGTGCACCAGACGGCAAAGTCGACGTCCCAGTCGTGCAGGGAGAGCTCAACGTTGCCGGCGGCGTGGGCGAGGTCCCAGCCCACTGTTATGCCGCGGGCGCGGGCGTGGGCGGTGATGCGGGGTATGTCGAATAGCTGGCCGGTGTAGTACTGGATTCCCGGAAGCAGGAGGAGGGCGGTCTCGTCGGCGTGTTCGTCGATGACGGAGAGGATGTGCTCGGTCGAGATGCACATCGTTCCGGGTTGGTCTGGGTGGATCTCGATGAGCGAGGTTTCCGGGGAGAGACCGTGCCATTGGAGTTGGGAAGCTATCGCGTACTGTACGTGGGGTTAGCATCACGGGAGAGAGAGGAGGTGGCTGTGGGGTTGGAAAGGGTCAAGACATACGGAATCGCTGGGAAACGGTTTCCACTCGGCAATGATCTTGTGCCGCTTCTCGGTCGGGCGGTAGAAGCTTGCCATCATCAGGTGCAGGCTCACCGTCAGCGTGTTCATGTAGATGACCTCGCTGGCCGACGCGGCGCCGACGAGGTCAAGCGACTGTTGCGCGCAGTCGGCGGCCATGTCTTGCCATGCTGTCAGGGGCGAGTTCTCCAGAGAAGTGAAATGGCCGTTTACACCGATGGATCCCCACGTCTCGAGCTGCGCATCGAGGTGTGTCCGGATGCACTTTGGCTGGGCGCCCAACGAGTTGCCTACAAAGTAGATGGACGGGGTGTCATCGTCCGTGTCGGCACTGCTTTGAGAAACACCGTTCACTGCTTTTTCGCCGTCGCCATCGCCATTAACCATTGGAGGCTGCTTCTTCTCCCCTGGAACAAACGTCAGCGATAAACTCCCTTTATAACACGGGGCAGACGCACCGAGTATACTACCGTCGAGTGCCTTCTTCTTCAGGGAGGCCTTGGTGGGAATGTTGAAGTCATCCCGAAATGACTTCAGTTTGTCTTGAGCATCCAGCTGTCTCGCAAAGTCGACGGATTTCGCGTCAGCGAGAAATTGTGGCTTCTTGCCAGCCCGGAACGTCTTGACGAGGAGTGGATAATCGCACGACATGGTAATGAAGCTCAATGTCAAGCGCGACGGAGGATGATGTAAAGTGTGGTGATGCAGGCAGGGGGCTATGAAGATGAAGATGATGTGTTGGGTAATTGCAACTTGCAACCGATTTGCAAACTGCCTGGGGAAGCTGTAAATAAGCGGTGGACTTGCAAGCAGTAACACAACTTCTCAAGCCAGGTGTTCGCAGCTGCCCAAAGCAATGAGAATGCCGGTTCTTTCAAGCAGTCAATTGAGAGCGTCGGACAAAACACCAACCTGGACATCCTTTATACCGCAAAAATGGTTTATTTCCCCCAGTCCTGTTGCTCCGAGGCAGCCTCCGGGCGGCCACGGCTAAGGCCGAGACCCACCTGTTCTTCCCGTTCTTCCGCCCACTTCCGTGTTCCGTGTTCCGTGTTCCGTGTTCCGTGTTCCGTCATCCGCTCCTCCACCCCGGCCCACTGGTGCCCTGCACATCCACCCGATCTTGTCCTCCAGTGCCGAAACAGGCAAGTGGATCTGCGTTAAAGGTCTTGTCTGGTTTACTCATTTCCATTTTGCAGAGTATTGCCAACGCCGACGATCCCTCCCTCCCCCATGTTCCGTGATGGAGCGTCAAGTGTGGATAGGCCCCTGGTTCGGTGATCTTGGGACATGTCATTGCTTGACTTACACCGCCGCTATCTTCGTACTGGTGGATGACATCAGGCCATTCCGATAACCGGCATCAACACCGGCGGCAAAGAGCGGAAGCATAGAGTGAACAAGGTCGGCGACGGATCGGACAATGGCCGGTAAGTGACTTTAGCGGCTGCTACTGATATTCGTATAAGTTATTGTCGTCGCTCAGCTTCGCAACCTTTGTTGGAACACTCTCTTATGCTTCTGACACATCAGTCGCAGTAACACATACCAGTTTTGATCCCGTCCACAACCCACTCCCTCTCTTGTCGCCATGTCACCCTGCGAAATACTCACCTCGGCCCGAGAAGAAGAGAAGGCCGGCGCTTTGCCCTTGTTGCTGGATGACTACGCAATTACGTCCAATGGCTTTCTCCCCGAGGAGCCACCGCTAAAGAGGCTTCCACATCCCTACTACTCTCCTTGGGAAACTCTGGTAGAGTGCCTCCCAACCGCCATCGCAGAGCAAACCCTCCGACAACAGGTCGACGGCCTCCCTATCTTGTCAACAGACCACCTGGCCAGGGAACAAGAATGGCGACGAGCATACGTGGTGCTAGGCTTCCTTACCCATGGCTACATCTGGGGCGGTGACACCGCGGCCGAGGTACGTCTCTCACCCTCCACTACCACTGTCGTCACATCACAACTCACCTCTATTTCCAAGATCCTTCCCCCCTCCATAACCCGCCCGCTCCTAGCGGTCTCCCACCACCTAGGCATCCCACCCGTCGCCGCCTACGCCTCTCTCAATCTCTGGAACTTCACCTCCGCCTCGCCCGCCAACGACCTAAGCGACCTCGACGCCCTCCAGGCGCTGCACACCTTCACCGGCACGCCCGACGAGTCCTGGTTCTACATGGTCTCCGTGGCCATGGAAAGCCAGGGGGCCTACATCATTCCGGTCATGCTCACCGCCCTGCACACCCTCTCCACTTCCCCTCCTTCACGGATCTCGTCCTCTTCCCTCCCCACCGCCACAAAAGCCCTAACCGAAATGACGACCTGCATCCACAAGTTGGGAAACCTGTTAGACCGCATGGACGAGCACTGCAGCCCGCAAGTCTTTTACCACCGCATCCGTCCCTTCCTGGCCGGCAGCAAGAACATGGTTGCCGCGGGTTTGCCCAGGGGCGTGTTCTATGACGAAGGGGACGGTAGGGGCGAGTGGCGGCAGTTGAGGGGGGGAAGTAACGGACAGAGCTCGCTGATTCAATTTCTGGATGTTGTGCTTGGGGTGGAGCATGCTGCTGAGGGGAACGCGAGTCCTGACTCTGATTCAAAGACGAATGGTCATGATTACGGTCGGGTGGCTGGTAAATTCCCGGTGAGCTTTCACCAGGAGGTGAGGGGTTACATGCCGGAGCCGCATCGGAGGTTCTTGGAGGATGTGGCTGCGCGGTGGCCTGGGGGGATGAGGAAGGCCGTGGGGGAGGTTTTGATGGCGGTTGGTGGAGATGAGAAGGAGGAGCGGTTCAGTAACGAGCAGCGGGCGCTGAGGGAGGCGTTTCGTATGGCGACCAAGTCGCTGGCCGAGTTCAGGAATAAGCACCTGCAGATTGTGGCCAGGTATATTGTGATCCCGTCGCGGCAGCTAAACTGGAGTCAGGGCGTCAACCTGGCGACGGCATCGTCGAGGCTGAGGGCGACTTCGTCTGCCATGGGGAGGGATGCGATGTCAGACGGTGGAGCAGAATTGACTGGGACAGGAGGGACTGCTTTGCTGCCGTTTTTGAAGCAATCAAGGAATGAGACGTTCCGGGCTGGTGGGTTCCATGTTCAATGACACTGGTAGCGGCTGGAAGTGGAACGCACTACTAGGAATTAGCATCATATCGACTGGGTGACTGTTTGCTGGGCGGTCAGCATGTCAGGAGAGCAGAGGCAATACCTTGCTACAAAAGAGGCGTAACTGCTGCCATGCTGGTTCACCGTCACGCCGCAGGCCAAACATGACTCATTCATAGTCACTTGTCGTGTTTCGATTGATACTACCCTCAACCTCTTGCCCTGCGGAACCATCCTCCTCCCCGAGATGTCAGCGCCATCGTTTCCCCCGCTCAAGGTGATCGGCGCCGAGAGCCTCGCCGTGTCCTATATCGACTGTCAAGCCGTGCATGTGGTGGCCTTCAACGCCAAAGGCGAAGTGGCCATCCTGTACGCCAAGCGGGAGAGCTACTACAAGCTTCCCGGCGGCGGGATCGAGCCCGGCGAAGACCATAAGACAGCCGCCAAGCGTAGAGACAGGCGGCCTCATCAAACTCCGAGGCAACGGCTGCATCGCCGCTACCAAAGAGTTCCGCATCCCGCTGTCACGGGTCGTCACAGTGTGAGGTTCATGTGCGCAACTCCTGGTTCGACTGGACAGTTCGAACCACGGTCCCTCTTTTGAGGGTGTTACGCAGTGGTCAGTTGCGCCCACCCGTGACACCCGCTGTGCCAAGTGTCGTACTGCTACGACGCCGACCTGGTAGACGGCAGCGGGGAGCCCTCGCTGACTGAGGAGATCGACGACGGGCTGGGCCACTTGTGGGTGCCGGTGGAAGAGGCGAAGAGGCTGGTAGCGGCGGCTGGGCCGATTTCCGACTTTGGAAGGCCCGTCAAGGAGCGAGATATCTATTTGCTGGATCGGGCGACGAGAAAGTGTCCGAGGGGAGAGCCAGAGCCTGCCACTGCTAGAGTGGAGGAGCCGAACAATGTTAGAGCCACTCGGTCATGAGGTCATAAAACAAAAGACTACTCTCCTTAGGCTGTGATGCGCCACCAAGAATAGGCAAGTGCTTGAAAAAGTCCGAGTCGCGCCCGACTCCTAGCATCAGCGTCGGTGGCCAGCACCACCGAGGGGCTTATCGTCCAACACCGTGCGGCACCCGCCCAACTACCACTGCATTCTGCAGCTCATCGCATCCCTTTCCACCACAAGATATCGGGCAATTTGCCCCTCACTGTTGCAGAGAGCCTCATGACTCCTCTTGACTAATCGTGCAACTCAAAGCCAGAACAATCCTCCCAATCCGAATCCCAATCAGGAGCCGTCAAATCTATTTGATCAATCCACTCGCAAAAGCTGGCCTCTGCCAATTTGAATCGAAAAAAAGCCTCATCTGCACGAATGACGACGGGGTGCGAGCCGCTATGGCCATGCAGGCTATCCATAACTACGACGCGGTCCCAGGACGGCCCGTAGAGGAGGCTGAAGTAAGCGTGCTCCAACGACATGTTGTCCCGAAGAAAGTCCAGAATTTCTCTCCGAGCGTGTTGGCTTGCGGCGTCCGCATCCTCCTCGCTGCCCCCAGCCCGCCCGGGGGGACTGGACAGTCTGGCTGACCGCGATTTGAAGGATCTCAGTGCTGGCGCAGCGCCGAGAAGGAATTGCTTGAGATGCTTCGGGCTGGTACGGAAGTCCCACAGTTCGAATCTCGAAAGTCTGGAAAACTGGACGCGTTGAGCTGTCCACTCGAAAAGCTGCGGTCCGTACGGGAGCTGTAGCGATAAACAGAGAGTCTGGATACTCGGCGCCGCTGTTGTGAGGATTTTGAGCACGGATTCGGCCGGTTCGTCCGGGGAGGGAGGTTTGGTGCAGTCACGGATGCAGAGATGGAGGGAGGTCTCTCACCCCGGCCAGGCTGTAGAGGATCGAATCCCCATTGCGAGTTGGTGAGTCCAAAATCACCGAGTATGAGACCACTGCAGAAGTCGTCACAGGTGTCCAAGATGTCAAGATGTCGATCTTCTTTCGCGCGGTCACTAGCGCCATCAACAAGGTCGAGACCACATGGGCTCTGACGCGTGGAGTACCCGGACTCATCGGCAGAGCGTCATACCACGCCTCGGCTGGATCATGTCCTGCGGCTTCGGCCAGTGCCTTCCAGCCTTTGCACTTGACATCCGGCCGAGCCCAGATTATCTCGCCATTCCTAACGGGCACTCTGTAGGCTTTGCAGTGTCTCAACCCAACAGACTTGAGATCTGGGAGCCGCTCAAAGGCGTGTTCCAGAGCACGCCGCAAGACGGGCGTCGTGGCTATGCTGAGATGGTCCGCGACAGCAGCTCTGTAGGCAGCGTAGTAGGCCTGGCCTTCTTTGAAATCTGGAGTGACAGAGGTGCCGCGGTTGATCTTGTAGCTCCACGGGCGGCTGATTCTGTAGCACCTCGGTAGGTACCGCTCGATAGGGAGATCGTAGCTGCCTTCAAACAGAGCCGATGTGATCCACGGTTTGCGCACCCGGGCGCTTAATTCAGGGTGAGCCGAGATATCCTTTCAAGAGAGCTGGAATGTCGCTGGTAACCAGAAGATGGAGGCTGGCGAAGAAGCGCTTGGTGGTGGTCGAAAGACTTGGCGCACAAGTCCCTTGAAGCCAGGCGCAGCGCGAAAACGTCAACCGGCTCCAAATGAGCACATATCATCCCGCTCACCAGCTCAGGTGGCAGGCGATTGATCGGCCCCATGTATGTTGGACGGCAATGGGATGGTAGGGTGCCTGGTGGTGAATTATGGATTACTCCGCACGTAATGAGTGCCAAGGTCGATTCAGTTCAGGTGCGTGGTGCTCGCTCATGCTGCGCAAGTACGTGTAATACAGCCCCGGTTTGTCCGTTAGCGTGACACATGGCGGACACGAGACAAATAGGAAAATAATCTAGAACAGGAAAACAAGGAATGAGGTTAAGGTACAATGAAAGATAGAACAAAAACAAACAAAAGTAAAGATAACAAGTAGGAGAAGATAAAAGAGGAATATAGAGATTTGAAGAGTTATGAATACTCAAGTTCTGTGCTTACCAACCACAACCGGCCCAAGTTGAATTGTAGGGCCGCTGCTCGATGAGATTAGGCACAGTCATGGTAGCCAGAGGACAGGTTACAATACGCCTGGCTTAGCCAGCAGCTTGCTGATGAGAGACTCCCTGGGTTGAAAAGCCACTGCAAACTAAGCGGCCAGCCGTCTGTAAAAGATGGAGTAGATGTTCGCTGGGCGGAAGACCGGAGTCGCCCAACAGACAACTGAAGCTTTGTGGCGACAGGGGCATGAACTGCTGGAAGTGACAACCTAACTCCGCATTTGCCAACCAAGCAATTTTAGCGTACAGAGCAGCTCCGTACCTCCTGCCTCCTTGCCTCCATAAGGGATCGTCGGAAAGGTGTGCAGCAGCCTGCCGAATGGGGCATCTGGGCCCCATCAGGTCGGCCAGCCAGTGGCTGACAGGTGCCAGTAGCTCCAGCTTGTAGGCCCACCCTTCAACCAGGTTTGAAAGGAAGTTTCCATCCTTCCAGAAGCTCTGTCCACTGCCAGCACTTCCTTTCCCAAACGAACACAGAACTAACTACGCCAAAAAGCGAACGAGCGAGCAAGATCTGCTTTCTAACTCGATACTCCGCGGAAATTCTTTGCCCAAGATCCAGTCGTCAAGGGATCTCGGGCAGCAGGGTGACTGACCTTTTAACACCCTCCTCGCACTATACCGCATTGGGAGTTTCTCTTAGCAAATCTGACGTAAATCCTGGGGCACGACCGGCACCAAGCGCCTGGCCGTTGGCTGCTCCTGCAATGTCTTTGTCACGGGTTCCTCTTCATGGGAACCGCTGCCTGTGTTTCGGTTGCTTCTCGCTGTTCTCTGCCGCGGTCGTGCCACCAAGCCGGATGATGGCAACATCGATGGGGTTCTCTCGGGATCTAAACGAAGCCCCGGCCAACCTCTCTCTTAAGGATGAGAGTTTCTTCTTCTGGACTCGATTCCCAGGTCATTTCGCGGCGGACTTGGGCCCGGAACCTGGAGTCGCTCAACATTCTCTTTGCTTGCAGACGGCACTCTCGATGGACGGACACGGCCTGTGCTCATCTTTGCTGCCTTGACATTTGCAAATAAATCGGATTCGACGTTGCATGATCCATTCCTAATGCCCTGAGCCCACCAAGAGACTTCGCTCTTTTCTATTCACCTATTGGATATCTACAGCATACCCTAGACGGCATACCTTCACCTCAGCCATGAGGGCGCCCGATCAGCCACGCCGCGGGCTGTCCCGGTGGCATTTCGACATCGACAAGTACCTCAACCCCTTCATCCCGACGTCCGCTATGCCCCGTCTACCCGCCTCTGTCGCGCACTTCCTCGGGTACCGCACCCACGCGCCAATGCACCCGCTCGGGAACCTGGCCATGATCTTCTGGGCCGTCATTGGCGTCTTTTGCAGCCTGGCTGTCATCGGTGCCGTGGCACGGGCCGTGCCCGAATTTCAGTCCCGCGGCGTGCCCACCATCATTGGGAGTTTTGTACGTCCCTACCTCATCCTTTAAGTTCCACTTCACGTTATTGCCCAAACCAACAAACTAACATGTGGGCTAAAACCAGGGCGCAGCCGCCGTCCTAGACTTCTACGCCATCGAATCCCCCCTCGCCCAGCCGCGCAACGCAATCCTAGGCCAGCTCATCTCGGCCCTGACGGGCATCTCGATCTGCAAGCTCTTCGCCCTCTCGCCTCACTTCGAGGCCGTCCGCTGGCTGGGCGCGTCGCTGGCCTGCGCGTGCGCCACGGCCCTCATGGCGCTAACGGGCACCGTGCACCCGCCCGCAGGCGCCACCGCGCTCATGGCCGTGCTCGAGCCCGAGGTCGCGAAGCTGGGCTGGTTCTTGGTGTTGCCGCTGCTGTTGGGGTGTGGGTTGATGTTGGGGGTTGCTCTGCTGGTGAATAACGTGCAGAGGAGGTTTCCGTTTTATTGGTGGAGCCCCGGCGAGACGGGCACGTACTGGCGGCGGAGGAAGGGGAAGGAGGGTGAAGTTGAAACGAACGAGGCGAGACTTGAGAAGAGTGTCAGGCATAGGAGGAGGGATGAGGAGGAGGAGGTTGAGTCGAGCGGGAGTAGTACTGCTGGTGGGAGCATTAGGGATTTGGAGACGGGCGGCGAGCTGGCCAGGACGGTGTCGGTGATGAGTGGGAAAGGCGGTGTGATAGTGATTAGACGGGGCATGGTCAAGATCCCGGATGGGTTGAGTCTCAGGCCCGAGGAGATCTTGTCGCTGGAGACGCTCAGCGAGCGGCTGTGATAGAGCCTGGATAGACGGTTAATGATTATGACGTTATGATGTACATTGCTGGAAGTTGTGAGACAATATCAGGGGGATATGAACCTCCAGCCCCGTTACGCTCCTTCGGCACTTTTCACGCTCGCCCTGCTGTGTGCACAACGTAGCACCCAGTTGTCACGAGATAGAGCACAATGAATCAGAATTCTCCGAGACTCTACACCAAGAAGAATCGCGCCATGTTGACCACACTTTGGGCCTCGTATCACACCCGTTGCCAATGTCACACACCACGTGGTGCGCTACCACTCTCCGTAGGTACATATAACATTTATGAAGGGCCTTGTCAAGTCACGGATTACCGTGACAGAGTTTCCTTCTCGCTAATGCTGATGATCAATGGGCTGCCCTATATTTGAGAGCGGGGGGCAGCCCATCACGCGGGTCCCGTTGTGGCACTCATTAGAAACGTACCAGTTCGGCATCAGCGCCACATCATAGCCGCTAGGAAACACCGTTCCAAGATCCCTCGTCCCTGATCCAACTCCGCCAGAGCTCCACGGGAGCCCGCAACGGTACTGGTAGATTTGCTCGAACGCAACCCAGCACCAGTAGGATGTGAACCAATAGTACGTTTCCCTGGGCTCCCAAAGGGATCCCGCAACCCACACCGGTAGCTGCAGTCCGGCCCGGGTCGTGAAAGGTTGCCACGAGTTGTCCGAGACCCTCGGCCACCAGTACCACCAGCCGCTCGCCGGGCTCAAATCATGCCCTAGACCCCATCGACCGGCGGAGCCATGTTATAGCAAGGGCATGGACGGCCACCCGCAGCTGCTCGACTGGGACCATGGCGTCGTCGGCGCCCACACCGCATCGGGGGTAGATGCCGCCGCGCTTTGCTAGCGCGGGCGGCGGCCGCGGTGGAACGCCAGAGCTGTTTAGCTGGGCGACGAGCTCGAAGAGCTCGGAATACTTCATCCTCTTGTCCCTTTCATTGCTCAGCTGCGGGACCTGGTGGCCGACGATGAAGCTGTCGTGGACTGGCTTGCCATCGACCATCATTTTTGGATCGACATCAATGGCCCTGCTTGGTCTCCAGGAATGTAGTGAACCGTGGACCCAAAGTGTAAGATCAAAGATCGAGGTTATTATTTCTGCTGTTGAGCCCAGCGTAGTGAGAAGAGCGAGTGTATAACGCCCAAGGGCCGTTGCAAGCCGAATCATGTTTGCTTCCTTGACGTTGCTTCTCTCATAGTTTGATGGATGGATTCGTTCGCTGTTGGGTAATACTGAAGAGCAATGAGGATGGCGAGAGGAAAGGCCGAGGTTGATGTCCGAGGTGTTCTGTTTCCCGTATAGGTTGATTACCTTCCTCTGATTACGAGACCAATTGGTAGGTTAACAGTGGTCGACTCCAGTCGGATTCGGTTATCAAAAATGTTATGGTCTCCGGCCAAGTCGTCACGCAGTCTGCTGGCCCTCAGACCTTAAGTAGGGACGGTGACTCGCGGAGGCTATAAGGTGCAGTGCAGTGGTGTGCCAGAATTCGGGGAAGCCTGGCTCCAACTTGTGTTATTGAACGAGGGCACACACATCCCCGCACACCCACCAGCAAGCCATTCTCCATCTTTCCAGCGAAGTACTCAGATCTTCAAGGTGACAGTGCTTATGGAGTTGATGAGGCAGTGAAACTTCTCTCTGATATGTGTATTATCTAATCAGGTGAGAGACTCTTGCACGGTTCATTATGTCTAGAGGTACCTATCTACATCTGCTCAGCTTCTCAATTTTTCCAACCGGAATCGGATTCCTTCTAAAATAGTAACAGGGACGCCGCTCTGAGCCGTGTTCAAACCGCACGGCCGGATCTTGCATCACTCTTGATTACTTACCAATCGCCGATTACGATTCCAGGCGGTAGCACTGGATGGTTTGTAATTGCAAGTATCTGTTGTGATATAGAGACGAGACAGGCGGCCCATATCTGCACAGAAGGAAGAGTTACAACTGCATAGCGTACGCGGTAATACCCGAGCCCAAGGACAAGGTACCTACGTCCATGACAATAGTAGCAGCATTGCAGCGCAAGTCCTCACACTGGTATCCCTTGAAACAGAGCAACGAATGCGGTAGAATACTATTGGCAAATTCCAAAAGAAGAAATTAGCGGGGAAGAGCTGTGATGAGAGGAGCATTGTTGAAATGTCCATCTCGTACAAGACGCAACATGAAGACAACATCCTCCTCCTATAAACGTGAATCACACCATGCCAAACCACCAGCGTCTCCAATCTTCAGCCGATGATTAGCGTCATCATCCAGCTAGTGATCAGCGTAAATAAAATTCTGCGGCATCAGCACCGCATCATAGCCGCTAGGATACGCCTCCCCAACTCCGCCGGGGCTGTACGAGAGATAGAAGCAGTCATACAAAATCTCGCTGAAGGCGGACCAGCAGTTGTAGCCACTGAAGCTGTAGCCCGCCCTAACGGATCCGCCAAACCATACCGGCCGCTGCAGTCCGTCCTTGGTCGTGAAGGGCTGCCACGAGTTATCGGAGCTCCTCGGCCACCAGTACCACCAGCCCGTCGCAGGCGAGGTGTAGCAGAAGTAGGTTATGGAAGGCTGCAACTGCGCTTTCGCGACCAGGGTATGGTCGGCCGAGACGCCGCACCAGGAACGCTCGCGCTTGGCCAGCGTGGACTCGGAGTTGTTGGCGACCAGGTTGCGGAGCTGGGCGAACTTCTTCTCCTGCTCGTCAGCGCTCAGCTGCGGGGGCTGGTAGCCGATGATGAAGCTGTCGTTGACTGGTTTGCCGTCGATAGTCATTTTTGGGTCAATGTCGATAGCCTTGATTGGTTTCCAGGAACGCAGGGGGCCATAGATCTCGGTGGTGAGATCAAGGGCGGATTTTGTGGTGGGTGGCTTGGCTGAGCCGAACACGGCGAGAACCGAGAGAGTAAAAAGGGCACTAGCAAGTCGCGCCATGTTGCTCCGTTGGTGTAGTTGCCTTGCGGATGGATGAATGGATTTGTCGTGCTGTTGTTGATGGAAAGCGATGAACCTGAAATGGTGACTCGGATGGTCTGACGTCTTGAGGTATTGTCTGCGGGGTCCTTTTTGCTCCCTTATATACATGAAATTTCTCCCGTCTTTTTCCATGACCGGAGGCTACCAGGTAGTTGCCTGGTACCTCTCGCGTCCTAGCTGACCTCCCTCAACTCCGGACATTCAAGGCCCCTTTCTGTCTTCAGCCATGATCATCGCTTGACTCACTTCCACCATGACGGGTTTCGCATTGGTAACCGAATAAGTAACTGTGTTTCCCAACGTTTGCTAACGGTTTCTTCACCGGGTGCTTGGCTGCAGGGCCGCGTGCCTCTTTTACATCAACATATTCGTGGCGAAATTACCGGTTGTTGGTTGTCTGTCGCTGGAAATGCTATGACCGCTCATCTGCCCCCACGACCCCAATCTTCTTACGCAACGTCAGCTGGACGTAATGATCTGGGAGACGGCAATTTTTGCAACTTTTAAGGCGACGAGGCGGGCTTGGTTAGGTAAAGAGCCGAAAGGTAGACACAACGGGCCACCCCCCCATACACACATCTATTCAGATAAGGTAGACACACACTCAATAGTGCCCATGAGGTATCCAGCCCGGCGGGTAAGATCTCAAGAAATCGCCTGACTGCCAGTGCGCTATGCAATGCAAGGTATGCCGCAGACAAATGTGAACCGAAGCTTGGCGATACCGATCGTCGTCAGCATGATTACCTAGGTGTCCAGCTGAGGACCAGCCTCGCCATGCTACTAGATCTGACGACCAGCCATAGCCCAGGGCCGACAACCTGCATGTCTCGGGCTCGGTCATCGGTCATCATGACTGCCCGGGCTTTGCTTCTCGCCGCCCTTTCAGCCACTGACCGGGCTTGCTTACCAGTCGTCGTCAACATTTGCACCGCCACCACTTCTAGCTAAGCAGCCCAGACGGATTCACTCTATGTATACGGTACGTAGTTGCTATTTCGACTGCTTTGCCAGGGGCCATGCGCCTGATTATGTGGCCTGCATTTGATAACTTCAAAACACCCTCTACCGTGGGTAGAAGCTACAGTAGTGACGTTGCAAATCTAAGGTCAAGTGCGGCCTCTAAGCTATAAAACCACGCCAGTGAACAATGCTGCTTCGGAGAACGCAAGAATATCGTAAGGGTACCGAAAAAGGGATATCAGATGATGTATGATGTGATTAGGTAGTTATTGACTCCGAGAGAACCCAACAGTAGTATTATCAACGTATGGCAACAAGAAGCATATTTAGTTGAACAACGGTTCAAGCCATTGGAAGGCGCAGGCTGCGCAAGCCTAACGTAAGATCCATGATACAACAGGTACCTTAGCTGGGCGCGGGGTCTCAGACAAGACTCAACGCATATGCTTAGGTACATACCTTGATTCTAGTACCAGGTAGGGATTGCAAACGCCGTGCAGGGTGGTCGTAGCTTGCCATTGGCGCCCTCTTTCGACATGACTCCAGCGACTTACATATTGTGGCTGCATAGAGTACGCCACGATACGCCTTGTATTTGCATAGCTCTGGTACTTTTGCCTCCGTCCTTCCTCCTCATGCCGTCCCACGTGGGGATCCTCCACGTCCATCACCCTACTTTCGGCCTTCGAACCAAATCTGCTATTATTAACTTCGGTCCGTCTTACGGCCGGTGTAAGAGGGCCATCGATGGAATGATGCGTCGTCTTCCTGGGCTGACACTCGGTCGCACTGTAAATGTCACACGACAGCTTGTCGCTACCGAAGGTTAAGCTCAAATTATTGGCCAGTCTATTGAAACAAGTCTTCTGCGGCTTACGCGAGGCAATGTCATACCGAAAGTCTCGCTCCGACCGGTAACTGTTGCGATGAGAGTTGAGGTTCCGTAATCCGCTCGCTCAAAGAGGTGCCCGGATCATTCTTGAGAAGCCCATCGATCGTCACCAACCACGTCCCTGCATCAACCCCCAATCTGTCGTGGGGTAGAACTGGTCGAGATCCATGAACTCCATCCCCGAGTCACCCGGCAACATCCCCCAGACACCGCCCAGTCCCGGTATTACAAAGGACGGTTGCGCCCCAGTGGCATCGCCAATAGGCGCCCTCAAACCAGACGATACCGCTCCGCCAGACGCCACTATAGCCTCATCCACCGCGAACCCCTCTCCAGCACCACCACCAACCGGCTCCTCCGCCGCCCTACCCTCCATCTCCGCAACTCTCCTCTTAATCCTAGCCACAATCCTCGGACACATCTCCCGCTGCAACCCTTCCCCATCCCCATCCCCATCTAGCCGCACCCCCGGCACCATCACCACCCCGTCCCAGGCCTGCAGCACGATCCTCGCAAACAAGACAAACAGCGGCTTGTGCGTCTCGGCAAAGTCCATCTTGCGCGCTTCATAATTCGCGTGCATGGCCTCCCACAAGGCTGAGTCCGCCTGCGCCGCCTCGCCAGGCCGCTTCTTGAGGTAGTGCACGAGGTAGGCATACGCTAGAAAAGGGAAGTGCGATTGGATGTACCAATGGAAGCTCTTTGTTAGCGGGGAGGACATGAGTTTGGTGTCGCATTCTAACATGCGCAGCGCGTGGGAGACACCTGGGTTTGGATGGGGATGAAGGTGTGCTTCGGTTGGTTTCGTTGTTGTTGCTTTTGTTGATATTGAGGAGGGTTGATGGGACTCGGGAGTCGGAGCATCGTCGGATTGCCACGAGCAGTGCTCCATCAGCCAGTTCTTTGCGAAGTAGCCGCGGACCGTCCACATGGTCATGAAGTGGAGCGGGTTTTCCGGGTCGCAGTGGGCAAAGACGTGTTCCTCGATGTGTCTCTGCAGGTCGAGCAGGTTTTGCCGATCAGCCTTTTTTTGGAGTTCCGGCAGCTGACGAGTTTCGTCGGATGCACCGAGCGGTATCGTCACGGGCTTCTTGGCTCGGGACAGAGTCGTCAACAACGGATCGAAACATGTAAAGTCGAGGTGGAAAGCTGAATGGCGGACGAGGTCGCTCACGGAGCTGCGGACAGACACAAACAGGGCCTCGGTGGGCCTTTCGTGGACGAAAGGAGCCGTCTTCATGTCTGGCCGGAGGTCAAAGTCGTTCAGGTTGGAGGGCGTGCCACAGTCCCAGGTTGGGTTGAGAGTTGTGGTTCTCGAGGTGAAGGTCTCGCAGATTCGGGCATCAAAGACGACCAATGCCCACCACAGCCTCCGGCGCATCTCGGCCTCGAGGGTAGGGCGCCGGACGTTGCTGAACTCAGTGTGGAAGCCCTGGTGCTGCGCGATGCGGATCGCTGGGGCCAACAGACTAGTGGATAGAGCCCGGGGGTCGGTGACGGGCTTGACGGAGACCTGGAGGGAGTGTCAGACACGGCTAACAACGAACAACAGGAGCATCAGATTCCCAAGGCGCATTACCAGATAAAGAAACAAGGCGGTCAGGGAGTCATAGTCGCCAGATTGCAAGTTCGCGTTGATCAGCGCTTGCCGGCAGGCAAACTGATAGCCTGCCAGGAGCTCCTTCCTCGGCGATCCAAACAGGGTCTGGCATTGACCCTCGGTAACGCTCAAGAGAGCGACGCAGTATATGCTGAAGAGAAGGGCCTCCAGCGGCGGAGCCATCTTAGCCAGGTCGTTGACGGCGTCGATGATGCGGGTTTGCATGGTGGGCGTGTGGGTGACCTTGAGCAAGGGGTTGACATTGTCGAGGTAGATCTGCCAGAGGCGGAATATCTTGGCCTGGGTCGGGTGTAAGGTGGTCAGGTCGACGCTGCTGCCGGGGGTGCCAAAGAGAAGATGGTGACTGGTGTCAGAGGCACCGTGGTAGCGGTCCCAAGTGTGCTTCATCACCGCGTCCCGCTGGTCATCGTCGTAGTGAAAGAATTTGCCACCTGGTTCGTCTTCTTCACCCTCGTCGCCGGCCTCATCTTCGGAATTGAACTTCTTCACGGTCAGCACTTAAGCAGATGCAGCTGACAATTGCGGCGCTTCGCACTGCAGAGGTTGTAGGAGCAAAGCACACACCTTTTGGCTTAGAGCGCGCCAAATGTTCCTGACGAGGATGTCAGTAACGTACCAACCAACGAATACTAGGAAGACGTAACGTTGATAATCTTGGCCTGGTGGCCCTGCTGTGTTCGGATGAAGAGGGCGGTTCCGACCGGGTGTTGGGAGAGTGACCGGACTGGGACTGGTTGCTGCTCTCGGGGTTGCCCGGGGCCGGAGGATGCAGCGGTTCGAAAGGGATGTGATGTTCCTGGAGCAGTGCCTCATAGTGGCGGATGCGGGCGAGCAGTTCGCGCTCGGGAAACCTGCGGCGGCGCTGGCGGGGGACGAGGGTCGCGGGGACACAGCGGGCGTTGCTGCGCACACAGTTCGAGCACGGGAATTTGCGGTCGCATTTGACTTTGCGCTGCTGACACAACTGGCAAGCAAGTACCCGTTTGGGCGTTGTCCCTCCACCTTCGGAGTTTGGAGTGGCCGACTCGTCCATGATGCCTGTTGCGGGTTGGTGTTTGTTGAAGGTCAGACAGGGGTCACTAAGGTAGATTGGGGTTGGGGAAATTAAAGAAAGCCCGAGTGAAGCTGGCAGAAAAACCAGCTCCTGCAGCCACAACAGATAGGAGAAAAGAAAAAGGGTTAAATTATCATCTATGATCTGTGGTCCGTGGCTTGATTTTCAGATATAGCACGATGGAAATTCCCTGGATTGCTGATGAGAGCTGGACGGGAGCCTACATCCCAAGTTCAAGTCGGGCGTTAGCTTTGCCCGAGGCTTCGTGAACCCACCCACAACACAGGTACCTAGATACCGTAAAGTAGGCTCGGCTGTTAGCAACTCCCGATCGCTGCCATCATCCGACCTTTGTATGCTACCCCCGATCCAGCAATAATCATTTGGATGATGGAAGATGCCCTTGCATTTTTCGGCAGGTCTATATATTTTGATAACGCCATCGAGAGGTACAGAGCTGCGTCAACTCCTCTCTTTCAGTCTCAAATCATTCCTTGACACCCAATGCTCTGAATGGAGGATTCACGCCTTGCCTCGAACAAAGCATCCGGCCCTCGACACTGACACTGCCACGGTGTATATCCGTCAGTCATGGCCTCCTCTGATTCCTACAAGCCACTGCATGCCACCCCCGATACCAGGTCGGAAACATCATCCGGTTCTGGGCACGTACACCACCATGCACCAAACAGCCTCAAAACCCCCAAAGCCGCCGACAAGGAGCCCGCAACCAGGGGAGACAGCCAGCCAGACGAGACCAACAGGGCCACCAAGGCTCTCTTGCTGCTCTCGGTGATCCTGAGCGTTTTCCTCATTGCTCTCGACAGGACCATCATCTCAACGGTGCGCCGCCTCAACTGCAGTTACCTCTTGATTGCTCCATTAACCTCTTCGATTTTCTGACAATACCTAATCAACTTACTCTGACAGGCCATTCCTAACATCTCCAACGAATTCGGCTCGCTCGACGACGTCGGCTGGTACGGCAGCGCCTATCTGCTGACGTGCTGCGCCTTCCAGCTGCTCTTTGGCAAGATCTACACCTTCTTCTCCGTCCGCGCCGTCTTCCTCGCCAGCGCACTGCTGTTTGAGGTTGGCTCGGCCGTCTGCGGCGCGGCGCCCAACTCGGAGGTCTTCATCTTGGGCAGGGCGATATGCGGCGTAGGCGCTGCAGGGCTGTTTGGGGGGACTGTAAGTCGACTCCTTCTATTCCTTGATGGTCCAGGTGGGGAACTAATCTTTGTCTTGTTTGGTACCTACCTTTAGTTTGTCATCGTCATCTATGTCGTCCCCTTGCACCAGCGGCCCAAGATCCAGGGCATGTTTGGCGCTGTGTTCGGCCTGTCTGCCATTATTGGGCCTTTGATCGGAGGCGCATTCACGTCCAACGTAACATGGCGGTGGTGCTTCTACATCAACTTGCCCATTGGCGCCCTCACCATGTTGGTGATTGCATTGTTTCTCAAGGTCCCAGACCGCGACACCACGAAGTTGCCCCTTAGGGCAAAGATTCTGCAGCTTGACCTTGTCGGGACGGCCGTGTTTGTCCCTGGGGTTGTCTGTCTGTTGTTGGCACTTCAGTGGGGTGGTCCGACCTACCCTGTGAGTATGGGTCTGCTTGATCCCCCCCTTCTTCTTCCCTGCCTGTATTGTTGCTGACAATCTGGGTGCCGTAGTGGAGCGATGGCCGCATCATTGCGCTCCTGACCCTGACAGGCGTCTTGCTGGTGAGCTACGTCGCGGTCCAGGCGATCTTCACGTCAACAGCCACTATTCCCGGACGTATTATCAAGCAGAGGAGTATCGCTTCTGGGCTCTGGGCGACGGTGTGCATCCAATCGGGCAATTACATCTACAGTAAGACGTCATTCTCTTTGCCTTTTATTCTCGACTCACTAGCAGCTAATCTCCGTATTAAGTTTACTTCCTGCCTATCTGGTTCCAGGCCATCCAGGGCGTGTCCGCCGTCGACTCCGGCATCCGGCTGCTACCGGCCATGCTCTCCACCGTGGTTGCGTCCATCTTCGGCGGCTTCCTCAACGCCAAGGTCGGATATTACACGCCTCTCGGCATCGTGGGCACCTGCATCATGGCCGTCGGAGCGGGCATGCTCACAACGCTCCAGGTCAATTCGGGAGCGGACAAATGGATCGGTTACCAGGTCTTGTACGGTCTCGGCCTCGGGACGTGCTTTCAGGTTCCCAACCTCGCGGCGCAGACGGCCCTGCCCCAGGTCGATGTGCCCATGGGCATCTCACTCATGTGGTTTGGCTCGCTCGTCGCCTCAGCTGTCTTTGTCTCGGTCGGCGAAAACGTCATGAGCAACCAACTGGTGCAGCGGCTGTCTGGGTTCCCTGGATTTGATGTCAACCTGGTGACCTCCGGGGGCGTAACGGCGTTGCTCGACTCGCTGCCCAAAGACATGCGCGCGCCGGCTCTCGTGGTCTACAACGAGGCGCTTCGGGTCGTCTTTAGAATCGCGCTGATTGTCTCGTGCTTGGCTATCCTTGGGACGGCCACGCTCGAGTGGCGGAGTGTCAAGAAGCCGCAGCCTGTACAACCGGTGGAGACAACAGGTGATGCTGAGTTGAAGAATGTCAGAAAGACGGCAGATGAGGAAGCCTCGACCAAGTAAGGGGATGGAGCGTGTGCTGATTACACAACATGTACAATAAAAAAGGTCAGACGCTCGGTATACAACTGATTGCATCTAGGTAGTAGACGATATAGACCAGACACACGGCTGAAACCCCCTTTCATGTTGGGAACGTCTAAATCGCACACCGCCATAGCTATATAGCGCACCGCTATGCCCCTGATACGGCAAAGCTCCCGCACGACCCTGCAGCAGTACATGGTTAATTTCCTGACAACTGCCGGTGCGCCCAGCGGGGCTGCCGTGCGCCACAGCAACTGCTGGCTGCTGCTTCAATCTCCCGCTGCTGGAGGAGCGGAGCACAAGGCAACAAGCTATATCTATGGGGGAACAGGTAAGGCACTCTCTCTTCAATCCTACACCTCAGCCACCAAGAAGAAATACCACGATTAGTTGGCCAGTTTACCATCTCTTCACCGCTTCCACCAACAACCTGCTATCGCCGAGCCCGTCAGGTATGATTCCTGCCCTGGTTCCGATCCTGAAGCTGATGAAACTATTCCCAAGCCGAATGGAAGCAGCTGAATTGTTGTCACAAGCGCCCGACCGCCACTGCGGGCCCCCGCCGCAGGAGAGAGTGTACGCCAGCGAGGAAGTTGCCTAGCAAACCATCCAGGCCCACGCTTCAGCCAATGGCTACAGGATGGTTAAGAATGGCCATAGGCCGGGCCGTACCCGCTTCCGCTGCGCCAAGGGGCGCGAATATCAGTCCCTTGCCAACCCCGAAACACACGATTCTAAGCGCCGTAAGACCAGCACATAGTATACTGGCTGCAAATATTTCAGCTAGCCGCCCGGCCTCTTGCTGATGGCCAGTGGTCGTTGAGCTTTCTGATGGCATTAACGCTTTTACAATCACGGCTGGAGCGATCCGGCTGCCTTTGCTGCTGTACGCGCCGAGCAGCTTGCCCCACCGTATGACGAGGTCATCACGACGGCCAATGCCGGATCGAGGGTTGGCTATATACTGGCGAGAATCAATGCCGAGAAGAAGATCGCTGTCGCTGGCAAGGATATCAGCAACTTGCTGAACGCTATCGCCGCGATGAACCTGGGGGCCGCTCTCCAATCCAAACCCTGTACGAGGACTACCTCGAGCCGGGCGTCAGCCAGTTTGTATGGGAGGATACTCGTGACGGTCTCAGCCACGTCATTCTCTGACTATTGCCCCTAAGAGCGGTCTCGAGCTACTTAGGTACAACCTGTATATATTGCTTCTGGACTCGACGTACGAGACTCACTGCCATAGTATGCCGTTGTTCAACGCCTGTGGAGTCACCTCTTCAAACAAGACCTTCAACTGGGCAGTTGTGTTCTTGAGTGGCTAGAAAGAGGGCGATTATAGTTAAGCCTTTGCTGCTTTGGCCCGGAGTTCGAGAAATAGGGCATTTCAACGCCCGGCTTGGTTTTGACCGATCGAGAGCTAGCCTTAATCAAGGCGTTGAGTAAAAGCGCTTGGGGGTCGATTTCGCACCCGTTATGCCGGTGGCATGTGAATATGAATGTTCCAAGGCTCGCCGCCACTTCCCTGATGCAACAAAGCGCGGTAGTGAGTATCGGCGGTACCCGACCTTCAAGGCCTACTTGAAGGAGTGGAACGTACTTCTCGCTTCTATGACCGAGGCCGACTTCAACCGGAACCTGGGTAGCTTCACAACGCCGGGCCGGCACCCCGAAGCAGCTGTTGAATACGCTGTACCTACTTGGATCGAGCCGTGGAAGGTTGGTGGCGCCTGGATACGTATAGCGTAGTTGACAGTTGCTAACACTTTACGGGAGAAATTAGTCAATCTCTGGGTCAACCAAGTACCACATGTGGGTCATACCACTACTTAGGCAGTGGAGTCCTCCCATTCTACGATCAATAAATACCTCGTTTATTCTGTGGCCGACCTCAAGAGCGTCTTCGGGCGTCTGATGCTGTTCTAGCAACAACAGTACCGTAGCCTCGATTGTGATGGGCTGAGCCCATGATGGCCTCGGCAACCCTCGGCCGTGGTATCATGATAACGTCATCCTGAAGCAGGCAGTGTCTGTGTGTTCCGGAGCATATAAGAGCTGCCCTCTCTTCCTGTCATCTAGTTCTCTCTTTTCTCCTTCTCTCTCCATTCGAGGTAAACTCGTAGAGTCGTCACCAGCTAGTTGCAATATACTCCTGGGACCGTTACATCGATATTCAATATGCTCAGGCCACCAACAAGGTTAAGGTCGGCTTGCCGGACGCTATCCTTAGCTGGATCCGAGGGCAGGTCTCGGCAACCGCTCTGGACTTGTTGACAAAGGAGATCAGCGCTCTTCCAGCTAATAACGCTCCCCGGCCACATTCTGCGCCTATACAATTCAGGTTACTCACCGGCTCCCCTGCCGGCACGTCCTTTACCGCCATCTGACAGGCGATGGTGCTTTGACGATGCAGCAGATCCACAAGCATTGGTGGCTATGGCGGCTACAGGAAGAGCAGCAATGCGGCGTTGATACTGGAGCAAGCGAGGGCGACGTTAATCACGGCAGCGAGGGGGTGGCGATATTAATGCTGAAGTGGTCAGGGTTGTGAGGAAGCCGAATACCCCGTTGAATCCTCATCAGATTAAGGGTAAGGGTCGCCCTGCTGGGCCTATCGCCACGGCGTCTGCTGCTGCTTCAAAAATCAAGGGCCATAGCATTAACAGTACGAAACGGCTGCCTTCAGGATTCGAATACAAGCTCGATGACGAACTGGCTACAGCTATGCCAGCATCAGGAATAGGCGGCGCGAAGAAGATCAATGAAATGAGGCAGATAAAGCCTCCCTCAACGGCGCCAGCAGCCCTGTGTGACAGCAAGCCCAACTGGGGTGTTGTTAATCTTCGGGGTAGGAAGCAGGGCATTGTTGATGTTGATGTCGCTCAGCAGCCGAAGCAGCAGGAATTCTCGACTGCTGCTCCACAGACGCCAACTCGGGCTGAAGACTGCATCTGGGTCGCTATTACTTCGAAGACGGTCACGAGGCCGCGCTGGTCGCCGCCATTGCTGCTGCCCTCGAGGCTCGCGAGGATGATGCTGCCCTGCAGTAGCTGCCGGCTGCCTGCATCTGTAAAGAGCCCTCCGATGGGCCGTAATTGTGTAATTCATACTCAGTAGCTTGAAGAATATCACAAAAGGGGTGGAATCAAGCCGCTTACGTTCAGATGAGCTGTTGATTTTAACAGCGACAGCTGCAGCAGACTGCTTGGCGGTCAGCTGTCAGGAAATTCATCATGTACTGTTGCGGGGTCATGCGGGAGCTTTGCCTTATATTAGGTATAGCGGTGCGCTATAGTTATAGCTATGGCGGTGTGCGATTTAGACGTTCCCTTGATGTTCTGTTCCTAACTTCTACCGACTCCACGCCTCTGTCTTTTGGGGTTTCCGAGGTGGCGCGTCATGATATACCCACCGCTCCCGGTGGCCAAGCTCCAAAACGCACAAAGGGCGAGTGTTTGAAGCAGCGGTGGGTTAATTCCGATAGATCACTGAGAATGTGATACTTTGATTTGTCGGCGCATTCGTCAGCTCATGCATGGTCAGCCCGAACTCAAATTCGGAAGAGCTCGGGCTGTGTTTATTAACATAACGTTACCTTGCAGTAATAAGGGTAATTAAGATTATAACATTATCTCTCAGGCTTCCGCTTTAATTGAGCGAACAGGCTCTTTGTCACGGGTCGTGACAGTGTGAGATTCATGTGCGCAACTCCTGGTTCGACTGGACAGTTCGAACCACGGTCCCTCTTTTGAGGTTGTTACGCAGTGGTCAGTTGCGCCCACCCGTGACACTCTTTTCCCTACTTCCACGTCAACGCTTATCCATACTCCCGCACTCGAGCACAACAAAGCCATGAAGAAGATACTGCTAGTCACAAATTCGGAACTTGGACAAGCCAACATATTTCTTGCGGCTGGCCATGCCCTTGTCTCGCGGGATCCCGACGTCGAAGTTCATTACGCTTCATTCCCAGCCTTGTCCAAGCCAGTCTTCGAGGCCTCGAGATACGCGCTGCGATGCTCGCCCAAAGCCCGCCCGTTCGTTTTTCACGCGCTGGAGGGGGTAAGCTTCATCGCCGCCTTCATGGCCGTCAACGGTCTCGAGACAATTTCGAAAAGCCCGGGCCTGGCCAGCACACCCGAATACCTGAAGATGATGATGAAGATTGTGCTGCCGTGGTCTGCCCCTGGGTTCATCACCATTTTCCGATCTCTCGTACGGGTTATTGAGGACATTACTCCCGATTTCGTCGTGGTCGACCCCCTGTTTGGACCGGGTCTTACTGTTTGCGACCATCTCGGCCTGAAGCACATGATCCTCTCACCCAACGCAGTCAAAGACATGGCGCTGGCCTCCCAACCTTGGGGTGCCATGTTCTGGAAGTATCCCATGTAAGTTCCACTTCCAACCCCTACCTTCCCGGTGCTCTACTTCCCTCCAACCACGGCCAACAATTGCACCATTGTAGAAGCGGCTCAGCACTTCCGTACCCCGTGCCTTGGTCCCTACTGCCGCTGAACATCTACTACGGCCTCTGCGCCGTGTGGTACCACCTCACCGAGCGGGACTACCACATCGCCGCGGCAGCCATCAAGCGAGAAACGGGCGTCAGCCTGGTGACGTTCGACAAGGTGGTCATGGACCGCCGCCGGCCAGAGCGGCGCATCCTCGTGGCAAGCCGCCCAGAGATCGACTTCCCGCTTGTCGTACCCCCGCACATCATCCCCTGTGGCCCCATCATCCGCCCCGTGCCGGCCGTATCCGAGATCGATCCGGATCTGGACGCGTGGCTCCGCGGCGGCCCGACGGTACTGGTCAACCTCGGCTCGCACATGGTCATGACCGAGGCAGATGCCGTCGAGATGGCGGGTGCGCTGAGGGCTTTGCTGAACGCGGCTTCTTCTTCGTCGTCCTCGGCAGCAGAGGTAGACGTCAAGTGGAGGAGCCTGCGGGTGCTGTGGAAGCTCAAGAAGCACACGGCGGCGGGTGGTGGGTATGGATTCGAACCTGTCTCTGCCCTGCACGATATTCTGGGCAAGGAACTGGATGACGACCGGGTCCGGGTCGTGGACTGGCTTGCCTGTGAGCCGGTTGCCCTGCTGGAGACGGGGAATGTGGTCTGCGCTGTGAGCCACGGGGGCGCGAATTCGGTACATGAAGCGATACAGTAAGTTGCGCCGTCCCTTTAATCCCCTGATCTTGAGTGTGTTTCGTTTGTCTCGAAGGGCTTCCTACCTACATGATGACGCTTACCTATGACGTTCCCAGTGCCGGCGTCCCGCAGGTCCTGCTTCCTTCCTGGGCCGACTGCTATGACTTTGCCATCAGGGTCGAGTATCTGGGCATTGGCTGTTGGGGGAACCGGCGAGGTATGCCGCGCTGGACGGCATCAGAGCTGGGGCCCATCCTTGTGGAAGTGGTGATGGGACACGATGCAGACAAGATGCGGGCTAGGGCAAAGGAGTTGGTGGCGGTGTGCTCCGAGACTCCTGGCTCTGCTGTGGCTGCAGATGCGATCTTGGCCGAATTAGCGTCCTGAAGTCGTGTCAGGTGCGCTCCAATCATATTGAAATTTGAATGACAGCAGAGGACATCTAATGCACGGTGTCGACTCTCCGACCCCTCAACCTCAGCCGCAGCGCTCCCTTATGTTGGCGCCAGTGAGTAGGTAGGCGCCAGACTCTGTTCACGAATGAGATCTATCCGGTCTGACGCATTTCCTCCCATCATTCAACACATACAGACAGAGCCAATGGGCAATACCAGTGAGCATAGTGCTATCCATCGCACAAGCTGATAGTCTCTTCCCAGATTGTCATCAATAATGATGGCCGAGGATGACACGATCGAACTTCAGCCCCTTCTACCCCCCCAGTCTGGCTTCTATGGCTTGAACACAGCAGCAATCTGGGTGCTTGACGGCCAAGATATCCTCCAGCTCAACAAGGTAGGAGCCGTCGCAGAATACTTGGGCGCCTACCCCGAACCCGAGAACGATGGTGCGACGCGTCTTTTTCACTACACGTCCAAGTGTACCATGGAATTGCTGGTGGCACTGTTCAACAAGTACGAGGTGTGGAATCTCAACATGATGTTTCGAAGCTCGGTGCTCAAGCAACCGCCGTCTGGATTCTGAACGTCGAGGTGCGCCTGTCCAAATTGCCTAGCTGGGCGGCCGTGTGGGAAGGCGGGGCTTGAGTTCTTGATGCTCTGTGGCAGTTTGACAGCGTAACGGAGGACCCAGATCGTAGGCTAGAGGTGGCTGGGCCGAATGAAACCTTTTCCGTGTTTGCTGGTGGACAGCAAGCTTCCTCCATCTTCATCAGGTCCCCTGCGCGTGTCTAGTCGGCAACTTACAATGGAACAACACTAATACAGGATGACAACTTTCCGACTCAGACCATGGAGCATCCAGCCCTTTGGTTCCCTACTCGGCGGATGCAGCACATCGACACAGCTATTGATGCCTGTTGTATTATGATGATTTCACCAACGTCGCATGCGCAAGCATCCCACTGGATTAAGTGATCTTTGTCATGCAGACCATGGTCAGCAACTAGGCTGTCATTGTCAAAAACAAAGGAGCTAAAAAATTCCTCGGACTGTACTGTGTCGAGGCTCTGACTCCAAGACTCTAGACAGATCGGAGCATTATTGACATCTCCTCGGGGTGGCACAGTAGTGAAAATCTCTATTATGATTCGAACACAGCTCACACATCTCGGTCCGATAAACAACATGACTCCAGGGGACCCATGGCTCTGGGGATCAGAGGATGCCGAGCAGCTGCTTGACGCTGCCAAATACAACCTCGGAACTCCCAGAAGCTACGAATTGTCCATTCAGCAAGACCTTCTCCCAGAAGTCGACCAATTGATACAACAGTTGACGAATCTGATTACCATCAACAAGGGCCATCGGTCTAGGGACATGAATACGAACATCTGGAGGCTGTCTTGGGTTACGGCGAGCAGCGCTCATCACAATCCAATCAAGTCAACTTTCACAGCGAAACTTGAGTTATTTGAATATCCTGAAGACCATAATTGAATCGATTGAGTCGATTGCGACTTGATTGACATACTTGAGATGATTGCGATGCCTGCCAGCAGCTCTACCGCTTGTAGCCTCCCTGTAATTGGCGCCTGTTATGTCGCCCGCGCTGACAGCCGTTATAGATCGGCGCCATCACTGGCAGACGTTGCTGGCGTGAAATAAATGCCCCCAAGGGTTATTGCATCACGGCGAAGCCAGTTCTTCAAACAATGAACCATCTCGAGGGTCTCTGGATCCATTGCGAGTCTCTGGGTAGTAAGAGTAAGCTTCGCCAAGCTGAAGGCTCTCTCGCAGTCTGCCGCCATTGCCGGGATCGAGAAGAGGTCTAGCGCCAGCGTACTCAGAGTCGGGAACTGCTGGCGGCGATCCATCCACCACGTTATGGGATTATCGATTTTGATAGGCAGCTCAAGGCGTAGATATCGCTCCAGGTCTGTCGCATTCGAGGCTCCATTTCGCAGGCGTATAAGCTCGTCCTCGATAAAACAACGTCCTCGCCATCTTGCGATCGGGAAGCCGTCGAAGCGGTCAGCATCGCTTGAGGAACATGACTCCGACAGCTGCGCGATGATGGAGGCCGGAGGACGCCCGCCAAATACAGTGAGGGCCATAGAGGTCTAGGCAATCGAACTGGATGGAGAAGGGTTTCCGACCGTAGAACCGAGGCTGGGGAATGCATAAGAGGATGGGCTGTCGTCGCGTCGGAGTCGCGTAACCCGTCCCCCTGTCTCGAGGCACTCGACACGACTGCCAAATAACGTGATCTTATTGGTTAAAGGTCGCGTGAGCAGTCACGTGTGTATAAGTCAATCAATCAATCAGGGAGTCAACTTTCCACCCTCTCGAACTTGCTTGCTTGAGCCCTCGAGAGGCCCGTAATTGCTTGGTTGATTGGTTAAATTGATTGACATGATTGAATTGTGATGAGCGCTGACGGCGAGTGCTTCGCTACTCGACTGCTTCAGATAAAGTATATGTAGTTAAGGTACCAATGCTAATCGATGTGTTCTGCGACAGTTTATATTCCTTCCACTCCTTTTCGCATCGGTATGTGATTGGAACCACGCTCCTATTGATGACTCAGACACGGATTGGAAAGCTGACTCAAGTTCCCTGGCTAATCAGATTGTTTTCGGAATGAATGTCGACGTACTTCGAGACAACCGTGCCTGGTGGTACTACTTCCTGTTTGATTCTGTTTGCAATGCTTCTCATAGTCATGGTTTCTGCGCTGAAACTTGGGTTTCAATACTCAGGGTCCCTTGAACTTATACTGTAGGATGATGAAGCATGGGGCCTCTGGAACGTCGAAGCAGGCCTTGAAGGAACATAGACGTCAGAGTCAGCAGCCTGGCCGAAACGCAAGCCTTCCCAGGCGTTGGCTGCCAGCAACGATGACTCGGAGTCCATCGTGGGTGTCAACACAGTGCTTCAGTGGGCGGCCGCGACAGGCCAAATCGACACCGTTGCTGGCCTCCTTGGCTCGCGGGGATATTCCTCTCAAGCCATGGATTGGAAAGTTGCAGCCCACTTATTAGCGCCATCGCGACTGGAAACGACCCTATTATGAGGTTACTAATCCAACAGAATACTCAAGCGATACAAGATACAGACAAGGAGGGAGCCCCCCGCCTCCACCAGGCTGCGGTCAGGGGCTTCGCCCAGATGGTGGCATTCTCGCTTGACCATGGCGCTAGCATCACGATAACGGATGGCAGGGGGCGTACACCTCTGGACTGCGCCATTGAGACCGGCGTAGACAAAACCACGGCAGCCATCCTTGAAAAAGATGTATGAAGAAGATAGCACCACGGATACACCGCCGCTCGGAGCCACAAGTCTCCACATTGTTTGCGTCCACCACGACCTCAACATGGTCAAACGCCTCATCGCTTCAGGCTACAACAGAATCTCGAGAAATTCCGAGGGACGGAATGACGCAGAAGGAAGACTTGCGCCCTTCACAGCCATGGAGCATGGACACGACTTCTTCGCCGAAGTTGCCACCCTCCACAACGACAATGATCTGCAAGACACTGACTATCACGGGTGAGCCTACTTCACGTGGCAGTTACATCCGGCCTTCTGGAAACAGTGCAGTACCTTGTCGCCCGTGGTCTTAAAGTCGAGCTCCAGACGGCGAGCTACCTCGAAACACCGCTCCACTTCATTACAAACGCCCCGATAGTGCACCGGCTGGCCATTGTCCAATTTCTTTGCGAAACCGGGGCATCCAAAGGCACCCAAAACGCCCACGGCAGCACGATTGCTCCCATTGTCTTTCAATATGGACACCCAGATTCACCGAATTTCCTGCAATACCTAATCCTGTCCGAGGAATGGCGCCTCAGAATCCGGGACTATCTCGGACGAACCCCTATCCATGTCACCGCTATTTCAGGCCACCTGTCCGTGATTGGAATGTTGGGCAGCGTGGCTAACGCCGAGATTCTGACCATCACCGACCAACGAGACAGTCTTATGGCAGTCGACTAAGCCGCTCGGGCCAGCCACCTAGACAGTTTTGGGCTCCTCCGGCCGACTCCTCATCACACTATTGGACCGATAGACATTGAGAAGTTAATATCCTTGTGAACGTTCTTGTGGTTGCGGACGACCTGTCAAGCTTGCAAACAGCCTTTACACTCGCCGAGTCTCACGGACAGCCGCTCGAGTTTAGCAGCAGGGTCTTCCAGCAAGCCATCGCAGCCGGCGTTACGAGCTTTCTCAGCTTCATCCTGACCAAGAAGCCACGACTGGGTAACGTGCCAGCGGGGACCATACAAGTGCACCGTGCTCATCAACACCATCGCAAGCGGCAATCCCGACTTGGTCGAATATCTTCTGGACGCCAACACGCCCGTTGAAGGCCGGGACAGTTCCGGGTGGAATACTCTTCATGTAGTCGCATTTTGGGGACTGCGCCCATCGACCACGAAGAGAATTGATGTTAAGTTGAGTTCAGCCAGTTTGAAGGGACACAGCAAGACACCTACGGCTGGATTCCGTACGACTTGGCATAGTTCTACTTCAGGGAGGAGTTATACGGCATCCTCGCGCCGGAACGGCTGGAAGAGCACATTCTGCCTTGGACGCGAAACCTTGGACGGAATCAGCAGAACGCAGGGGAAATTACGTGGCAGCGGGGTGACTCGAATGCTTTTGGCAAAAGCGAGCGTAGAACCAACCCAGTCGACTGAGCTACCCAGTTAAAAATGGAAAGAAACAATGCAGTAACTGCCGGCACCTGTAACTCTGTACGGCGTGGCGGCGCACCTGCGGCTGCACTGGGCGGTGCCCAACGCGGGCCCGGGCGTCTTCGCGGCGGGCCTGATACTGTCGTTTCGGTGCGCGCGGACGTTACGGGGTGCAACCCGAGAAGCAGCCCGAGTCTGCTGCCCGATTCGGCAGGTCGGCATGGCGTTACACCGCCAGCGGAGTAATCCACAAATCGTTCCATGTTAGTATCACTTGGCAGATCACCACATGGATGACCATTCCAATTCTTCCATCCTCCCAACTTCTTCCCACATCCCCAATTTACAATGCAGCTCACACATCTCCTCCCGGCCGCCGTGCTTGGCGCAGGCCTAGTTCAAACTGGAGTCTTCCCCGTCCCAGATACGCCCTACCGAGTGCAATGGACGTCCTCGGAGCTAGTCGACCACGCCCGGCCTGACCCCTTCAACTCGTCCCACCCGCGGCGCATCATGATCTCACGCTTCACGCCCATCCCCGCCCGCGACTGCCTCCAAACCTGCCGCGTCCCCTACATGACCCCCCTCATGGCGTCCCACGAGGACGCCGTCATCACCGCCTTCCTAGCCCGTGGTAACATCAGCTGGCCGCGGGGGGTGCTCGCCTCGCTCGAGCTAGAAGTCTGCTGCAAGGTCCTCCGACGCAGCAGCAGCAGCAGCAAGAACAACAATGCCAGAAGCTTTGGGGTTGGCTTGAAGAGTTCTGTGCCGCGCGGCACCGTCCTCGTCGGCACGGGCCTCAATACCACACGCCTGATGTACTCGGCCTCAGCGCAGAACCTCGCGGCAGGCATGGGCTACGACGTCGTCGTCATGGACCATCCGTACGAGACCGACGCGGTGCAGTTCCCCGACGGCAGCGTCATTTACGGCGGGCGGGTGCCGCGCGATCCCAACGCCACGGAAGCGCTGGCGCACGCGCTCGATGTCCGCTCGCAGGACGCGGCGCTCGTGCTGGATTATCTAGGGATTGGCCAGGGTTGTGGTGAGAGAGTCGGGTTTGCGGGCGACTCGTTTGGCGGGCCGGCGGCGGCGGATGTCATGTTGAAGGACCGGCGCGTTGGGGCTGGGGTAAACGTGGATGGCATGATGTTTGGGCCGGCGGTGAATGTGGGCGTGGCGAGGCCGTTTCTGAGCCTGGGCTCGCCGGGCCACAACTCGACCAGTGATGAGACGTGGGCGCGGTTTCGGGATGCCACGACGGCGAACAATTCGCGGGTCTGGCACAAGGAGTTGAGCCTGGCGGGGTCGGTGCACGGCATCTTGTCTGACTTTGGCCTGATTGGGGACGTGGCTGGCCTGAGAGACTCGGGCGAGTTGGTTGGAAGTCTATTTGGGAAGATCACTGGGGCTCGGACAATCGAGATCCTGAAGGAGTACCTGTCCGACTTCTTTGAGTTTGCCCTGAAGGGCAAGGGCCAGGGACTGCTTGCAGGCCCTAGTCAGAAGTACCCCGAGCTTATTTTTGTCTAGGCCTGAGTCGATCCGCCCGGAATAGAAGTATGAGGTTTCAATTTATTAGCGAGGGACAGGTATGGGATGTTGTTGGGTTTTGAGACGTGGAAAGTTTAAGAGAGAACGTCAGAACACTTACCCGGGGAGCCTCACTGCATGCCGCATTAGGTGTTGTGTGATACCTGGAAATATGACATTCCATGGCCCTGTGTTTTGATTTTCCGTAATCAAGCGGTTTTTCGAAATTTCCAGAACCAACCTCCCAACGCGGGTTCAACACCGAAGCCACACAGAACTATGTAGACACGAGCTGAGGCCATCCGAGCCCACGCCATTTCTAAGCCCAGACACTTCCGGACGTCAGTTAATGTTGAGCCCAGGCGGTTACCAGAGACAATGGCCTAATCACACCTCCTTGAGCTTGCCCCGGAACTCCTGGCCTAGGTCTGCAGTCATCTTTGCTCGCACTGTCGGTTCAGACGTTCACTAATAGCTGTCGAGCAGCATTCCAAGACCGCACCGAATGGCGGGAAACAAGGCTTGCTGAGCTCCGTACCGTCACCGAACCATTTCTCTATCATCACATGTTTACTCCTCCCCTTCCTATTCGCACACCTAAGCTCACCCCGTACATGTTCATCCGGACTTTCTCAAGCCGCCCTGATCTAGCAGCGAAGGTTGTTGACATCAATCTCACTTATGCCGTTGGCCTGGACCCCGTCGAACCAAATGCCCTGAAGCGGCTCACCATCCTCGGCGAGGCGTAAAGCAGGCGCCGCCGGCTTGACGTTTCCTGGAAGCAGTTCCTGAGGCGCCTACTGAATCAACCCTGGTTAGACGAACCGGCCGTGGTGAGAACAGCTAGCGAGTAATGGGCTGCTGTCTTTTTTCTGCTGTTCCTCGCCGCGAACCTGCAGCGCTTCCACCTGCCCTTGTTCTCTGGGCCACCTTTCCCAAAGCCGGCACCGACAGGTTCCTCGGGCCCTTCGTTTACTTCACTCAAGATTCTGTCCTTGAAAGGGCAAGCTCCTGCACACCCCTTCGACAAGAAAGAGCGCACCCATCTTGCGGCTAGCGCTCAACATTGAACGCCTGGAGTTTCTCGAGTGGATGGCAATTATTGCCCATGGACCTGGGAGGAGTTTGATGCCACGATGATTGGCGGGACCCTGGCCGAGCCGCCTCAGCTGCACAACCTCGTCGAGATTAGCTTGGAGATGCGGCTGACGCCGGCCTGCTTGAGTGCCCTGCTGAGCGCGGTCGGGTCCAGACTCTCCAAGTTGAAATCCGACGAATGCTGATTCTCCCCGACCTCCAAGAAAATGAAACAACTCATCGAGTTCGACCAGATTCTCGTCGCCCTACGACCCTGCCGCAACACGCTCAAGGAGCCCACCTTTATTCTGCATAGGGACTTAGCGTCCCGAGTCCCTGAGCACGTTCGCGGCGTCGAACTCATACGCGAGTTCCAAACACTTGAAGTCCTACAAGTTCAGACAGTGTGCTTCGCCTTCGGGGCGCGCCTAGGAACCGCGGAGAACGCCCTCACATCGGCACTTCCTGCGTCCATTCGCGGTTTGAGGCTCTTTGGGTATGGCGATCTCCGCCGGTCTCTACAGGTGGCTCTCGGGTATCCCATAGTCGCGAATGAAAAACTGCCGCTTCTCCTCGCCTCCCACCCGCCGCCATCAAGGGGCGCCAACGCCGTCCGGGTGTTGTGTCCCTCTCGACTGAGCTGAAAATGAACGAGTAATTTCCCTTGCGCTCACACAGAGAGATGAACGCCTCACAAGGACTTAAGAGCTGCACTGGCTTGGCAAGCTCGTTGGGCAGGGTTCCAATCATGGCATAGAAGTTATTCTCAAGCTGTGTTTGGGTGCGGGTGTCCATAACGGACATAACCTGTAGAGCCGACCGCTCCAGGTATCCGGCGACATCCCAGTCTGTCATGACGTCTTCAAACCAGTCGAGACGTGAATAACCGACGCGCTAGGGAAGCGGAAGTAAGATGAGGGCGTGGCCCAGGTATGACAGGAACTCGGTGCAGTCAACAATGGTGCCGTGGGGTGCGTTTTCGCAGGTGATGAAGCGCCTCTTAGCGTTTACAGCTTCTTGGTATGTCCATGCCTGGGTGACCCAGTCCTCCTTCTCAAGCAGGCCGAGGTGTGTCGGCAACAGATCTCGTCTTTGGCGGATCTGCTCGATGGCAGGCTTGCTCGAAGCAATCAAGGCTGGTACATTTGGGGACCTGCGCAAGATCGAAGTCGATGACCCCAACTTCAATGCGCCTCAGCTAGTGAAGAAGTTTAGCGAGATCAGTGCTGCGTCCCGGTCCGCCGGTGTGGACTTCGTCGACCACCCTAGACCTAAACAAACGCAAGATGGAGATGTCGTATCGTACCATTGAATCCATGTCGCCATCACGAATGTAGGCTTTGACAGACACCGTGACATGTCATCTTTAAGGATAATATCGTCGGAAGAGGAAGAGGATGACAGTCTGGGGAAACGACCTGGAAGAATCTAGAATCGATGGAAGATATTCCCGAACAGACTAAGGTACGGATCCGTACATAGCACGAGGTGCTATGATGAGATTAGGTACCCAAAGGTTTGCTACCTTCACATTTCAGGCCGGCGAGCTTATGAACAGCTCGACCCAAGCGAGTCCAGCACAGCTTGATGCCCCCTGGCGCGGGCGCCCCTTCGCGTTTTCCCCACACCTCTGCTGGCGGCTGGTAGGCTCGGCCATTTTGAAGCCCCCACGAGTGATTTGTACGACCTAGCAAGGCTAGCATTTAATTACCCCTTCTGATCCCGACCTGTTTTCGGTGGGTAATAAGTGTTTTCTGCATCGAATCTTGCAACCTAACTGCCGGACAACCCGCGATCACCTCTCCATTCCTCTTGGCGACTGACAGCAAACTTGAAGTGAGGAAACATGGAAGCTTCGGGACATGCCTCGACTTCCCAAGTCCGTCGGCAATCAGCCGTCGGGAGTTACGCGCAGTACGTCGAGACCCTCCTATCGCAGTCGTCTCTTGACTCGACAACGGATTGGCACCAGGACTGCGAAGCCTTGGAGTACTTGCAGGGATCTCCACGCACAGCTTGAAAATCTGTGATATGCCCCGACTCGCTTTCGTATGGGACCGTCCACGTATTGGATCTGCTTCGGATGTACAAAGATAGAAGGCCGATTGGCGTTCTGATCTCTTTTGGGACGCACCGCCACAACCACCAGCTTGGGTTTCCGAGGAACTTGTTCAGCCGAATGCGGCGAATGCCTCAATTGCCTACTTCGAAACCGAGTTCCCGTCCTTGCTCACCTGTTCCAGCGGCGAAGTTGACCATTTCATTGCATTTGTCACGATATATCTGCCAAACCCGCCAACCCCCGAGTGGTACGCCGTCGACCATCCACACGCCCATCCCTATGTTGTTGAGATGTTGGCAACGCACTGGATATGGATTCAGCGGTTTGGAATTATTTCATTCGACCGAAACCAAGGCGTATGTGACGAAAAGACTTAATCCAAGTTGGCGCGGACGCGCTCATGATTCTGGATGAGGTACTTAACGTGCGGCCAGAGACGGACGGGTAAGCAATTGACAGCTCTCTTCCCTTTTCTTCTGTGGCAACGCCAACCAGCTTACTCGCGGAGAGCCCTCGTCTTTCTCGCTTAATCTCCCGCAAGCGAAAAACACAATACTCGTCCATCGTCACCATATACAGGCATGATGCCGTTGGACCGACCCTCTATTTTATGCGACCAGATCCCGACTACCGGGGCAGCCGCTAGTCCTTCGGAGGGCACGGAGAACAACGACAAGGGTTCGGTTATACAGCGCTGGATCTATAACGCCTTGTCCGATTCTGGCAGAGACCGCCACTCGGGAAGTCCATTCTACGTACGTTAGCTCCGGGTCTCCATGCTGCATTATGCATCACTAACCCTAAGGAACCTTGATCGTGACAGTGACGGTTTTGGCCTTCATATTTGTTCCCTTGTCTCTAACTTCATCCATCAACGGCATGGTATATTCTTCCAGTTACCCATATAATCATGAGGTGCGCGTACCATGGCCAGTTCACGATGGAGCTTATGCCGCCTACCTACTACACAGAACGTTCAGCAGATCAACGCTACAGGTCACGACATTAGCACCTTCGTCATTACAGCCGCTGTGCTCCTTGTCGTGGCTGTTCTAATCTGGACCAGTGCAGCCGGCGTCGGAGCCTACCGTAACCACCGCCTCGCGTAAGGAACTACCATAGCTTTTTCTACAGATGCGAGAATCAAGTACACGTAGACCTATAAGTTATGCATCCCTACTTTGGCATATAGTACAACCAACCGTGTAGTGTCGACCACAATGAGCCAGGAGATGTTTCAAAGGTGGATTTGTTTGAGATGTCCGTTAGACGAACGTAAATCTTTTGACTTAGCCTCATGGTCGGACCAAGATACTTATAGCACTCAGCGATACGACTCGGAAGTTAATGCGCGCTGTCCGGTCCTGAATCCACACCTCTAACCGTGGATGTGTGGTTTCGGCAATGCCGCGACGACCGCATCATTGGTTCAAAGCATCACCGCAGAAAACAAAGCCCCCTGATACAAAATTTCCCATATCTGACATTTACCTGGTGGTTCTGTTTCATATATTCGCAAACCCCTTGCCCATTGTTTCACCGTCAACAGACTAGTCATCACAAATGTCACTAACGTTATGTTTAATTCAACAGATGCTGCAGAGAATAAACTGTGTACCCTCTGCGTCTAGATACGGCTGACATCAGTCTACATGACAAAACCCCATGCTCTCTAGCAAGTATCCAACGTTGCAGTCCGATACCATCTAATAAGCGTAGCGGAATTTCCTGTTCTCCTTATCCGTCTTGCCAGACCAGGCCTCTTGTGACATGAAGGCATCCTCCGTCTCGTTCTCCGACGTGCGCTTTTTGTTCTGCCACACATAGTAGAGAAAGAGAAGGAAGGTGATGAAGGCGCAGCCAGCCTGGGTGCCCATGACGGCGAGCTTAGCGGGGCGGTACTCGGGCGCGTCCTTGGCCTGAAACGTCTGAGGCCCGATGATGTTGCCGAGGGAGAAGGAACCGCTGATGAGTGCCGCGGCAAAGGCACGCTTAGTGGCGCCGCCAACGTTGGCCATGATCCACTACGCCAGAGCAACGTCAGTGACTGCTTACATCCCAAATTCGGAGGAGTACCCACGTTGTAAAAGATGGCAAGGGGAGCGACGACGGCGTTGACAAGGTAAATACCTGCCAGGCAACCATCCCTGTTGGAAGTTGGGAGGAAGGACATCAGAGCGCCGCCAATGATTCTGTGTCAACGTTAGATCAGCAAAGTCAGTCCGTGCTGGGTCGATCAATCACGTACGCAGGAATGATGCAGGCGATGATGAAGGCCCAGCGGTGCGACTGCATGCGGATCCCAAATCCAACAAAGAGCGTGAAGAAGATGCTAACAGCACCAGAAGGAGTATTCATCAGAGCGGCTCGCTTCGGGTCATACCCGAGGTTGCGAATCAGCGTGGCCGAATAACTGGTGACGACACCGCTAGACACGGACAGCTAAGACAAATGAGTTAGCAGACTGCGACGACTTGACTGGGGATGACCGCTGGCCACTTACCAGAATCACGGCCAGCAACAGGAGATAGACCTGAGGGTCCAGCAAGGCCTCAATAATCTCCTTGCCGCGGAACTTGCGGTTCTCCACTCCCGTTTGGTTGACACTGACGTGCTTGAGCAGGGCCACCTTCTCGGTGTCCGACAACCAGCGCGCTTTCATGGGCGTGTCGGGGAGGAAGATGACAACGCAGGAGCCAACGACCACGGTCACGACGCCGAGAACGACGAACATGGTCCGCCACCCAGAGAGCTTGGCATCAGGGCCCATGTGCTGGAAGCCATACGAAACCAGACCGCCGATGATCTGGCCGATGCCGAGGCCGGTGTACCAGAAGGAGAAGCGAGGCGCCTGCTCCGACTTGGTGTACCACTGGCTGCTGATAAGCATCAGCGAGGGCGCAATCGTGGCCTCAAAGATGCCCAGGAAGATGCGCGAGACAAGGAGGGTCTGGTAATTGTAGGCAGCAGCACCGCAGGCGGTAGCCGTACCCCAAAGAATGACGTTCAGACCCAGCCATTTGGCGGCGGGAACCTTTTGGAGGAAATAGACTGCGGATCACCGATCAGTGTCCGATTTCATGTGAAGAGAATACTGTATGCATGTGAATGTCTTACTGTTAGGAACCTCGAAGCACAGCAGGCCCACGAAGAGGAATGTTGCGATGTTGGAGAAATCGTTGCCCTGCAGGTTCAAATCCTTCGAGATACCCATGACAGCTGCGTACTGCGTTGTGGGTGATACACATTAGCCGCCAGCCGCTTGATGTCTTTCGTAGGGAGCAAGAGCAGCCACTCACGTTCAGGATGACTTTGTCAAGGAACTGAAGCGTGTAACACAGAAACATCAAAGGCACGATGTGCCAGTCGATCTTGCGGCGCAGGGCCGTGAGATCGATTGGCTCGTGGTGGTCGACATCATCCCGATGGGTGTCGAGGTACTTCCAGGCGGTGTCTAGACCGCCCGAAGCACTATCAGCAGGTGCCTCCTGAACGCCGACCTGGTCCTCCTTGGTGCTGTTTCTGTCCGAGGACGACATGCTGAGCTGCTGTGAGTCCGGGGATGCAGGAAAGTGCAAGGGCCTCGCGGCAGCAAACACCACTCAATAAGACAAACAGAGCGGAAAGGTGAGGACGGGGTACCGGGGGGCTGCAGGAAGTGATCTCGGTCAGACAAAGAAGACGGACAGTCCGAGAACGCGTGGGGATCGGCAGAGCTGGCGGTGCCACGGGAACGCAGTGCCGAAGGGAACACGGGAGAAACGGGAGAATTTCAGAGAGGAAGGAGATGATCGGCCACATAAGTGATGAAATTGGACGTGCAGTGGGTCGGTACAGACACGCGGGTGAGAAATCGAAGACTGGAGCAAACGAGATGCACGCCGAGATTCTCAGATGCAGTTGGCTCCTGCCTGGCATGGCACTTTCCTCGGCCCATCGTCCATGATGAACCCTGCAATGCGACTGATTTGATAGATGAGACCAGTCTGAAAATGGTTGTAACCGAAGAGAAACAAAATTTCGCAGAAAAAATACAAATCATGGCCCAGCATCCATCCATGGGCCAGGAACGGGAACTTGAGCCGGCACAAAGGGCAAATGCGGGCGAAGAACCAGGGTTGAGATCGCGATGCAACCCACCCATGTCTCCTCTTTCTCTTGCTCTTGACTGCGAGATGCACCCACCCCTACCATGACAGGAAGGCGCGGGACTGGCTCAGACTCTACCACAGTAGGTTCGCTCCCTTGTCGGAAGGCATCCCCGACTGCGCTTTCCCTGTGGCCAAGCGGCGCAGCACAGACATTGCAGGAGTCGCTCCTGTCGGGACCAATCGCCAACTTCTAGGAATAGTTTTCTCAAGCGAAAAAGGGTCGACGGGCCTCGAGATTCCGATTTCGGTAACTTTCTACCCTCAAAACATGGCTTTCTGATGTTGACCTCTGGGATTCGGAATATCCCGTGCTCTGTCTTGTATCCTCCGCCGATCACCTGAAACCTGCGATTCCGTGTGGGCCAAGCTGCAACAATTGAAGAGGGGAACTGGGCGGCCTTTCTCTCAATGCAGCCACTCGAGAGACCCGAGGCGAGTGAGTGGTGCCACGGGTCGCGATTGGCTTCCCTCGCCTCGGCACCCATGCAGCAAGGGAGACGAGACGGGTCCCGATGGAACGGTGGTGAGAAGGGTTCGGCATTTTTCCGGCTTTCTTGTTTCTCGTCGGTGTTATTATCAGGGTTTCCAAGAATCAGGGTTTCCAAGAAGCTGCCGTCTTGTCTCATCACAAGACACCCTTATCCCTGCGGTTGAATGACACCATGAACCCTTGGAACCCGCATCTCTGGATGTGACGGGCTGCCGAACAACGCAGGCGAGAGACTCGGATCCCAGATTCGAACAAATTGGAGATAATGGATCGATCTCCAGCCTGACACGCAGTGTTGATCTCCCGCCGGACACTTCACTCTTTGCTATCCTGATTTCAGCAGCTGTGCTTGCCGATCACTTCTTCATCTCTTATTTACCCCCAGTCCATCTCTAGCCCTTCCCCAGTCTCTTCTTCCCCCGGCCGATTCCCCAGCCCGAGTCCTCCACACAACGACGATCAGCCACCGCCAAGGAACTCACCAGAGTCGGCCTGGTCAGCGAACTGACCGATCTATCACCATGGTTTGGGTCGACAACGCAACGCCTGAAGTCGATGCGATTTCAGAGTGGAGGACCATCGTGGCAATTTGCACCGTTCTTTCGGCGTTTTCCTTGACGATTGTGTCGGCGCGGCTCTGGATTCGGCATAAGAACCATGGGTTGGCGGCCGACGACTGGATGTCGATTCTGTCCATGGTGTTTGCCCTGATATACTCGATTCTCTGCATAGTCCGTATGTGTATTTGCTCCCAAGCAAATCATGAACCCGTTTCTAACTGCGTGCTTGCCTCCCCACTGCAGAAACCAAATATGGCCTCGGATTGCCGCTGGCATTGCGCCCAAAGGCGAATCTCATCCCGTACACACGGAGCAACTACGCCGGCCGGCCGATTTACCAGATGGGCATCAGCTTCTTCAAGGTCGCGCTCTTGATCAGCTACCTCAGACTCTTCAAGGGAACCAGCCATGTCGTCTACCGCCGGGTCGTTTGGATCGCGATGGCTGCGATTGTGGCCGGGCACTTGGGGTGCTCGCTGACCCTCATCCTGGCGTGCAGTCCGGTATGTTCAAAGGTCGCCGACCGAGACTCCATGCGACGCTCGTTCCACGTCGCACCATGTGTTCAGCTGCTTACCTGGAATGTTTCACAACGGTTCTAGGTGCACAAATCATGGGAGCCGTCGGTACCCGGCACGTGTCTTGCTCCGGGCCCGTCGTTCACAGCATATGCCATCGTGACCATTGTGTCCGACGTGGTCGTTGCGGTCATCCCGATCCCTGTCCTTCTCCAGCTCAAGGTCAACACGGGCAAGAAAGTCGGTCTTATTGTCATTTTCCTTCTCGGTCTCTTCACGACTCTCTGCTCCGTTTTTCGGTATCTCCAGATCGACAGAATCCAGTACGGCGATGGCAACTCGACCATGCTTATTTTATGGGGTGTGATTGAGTTCAATGTCGGGGTAGGTTGAACTTTCCGGTCTTCTGTCTGAGATCCCCGCTTTGTCGACTGTTTGTACAATGATTTGTCTAATCTGAACTTGAATAGAATGTGGTCTCATCCCTGCCCTTCCTCGCGCCGATCTTTCTACGAAAAGCTAAAGAGTACACTACCAAATACTCGGGCAGCGGGAACAATTACGGGAGCGGGGCGCGCAGGATCGGCAAGTCGAGCGATGCATACAAGCTGAGCAGCCTTTCCAGCCAGCGCAAGGGCACCTTTGCCACCACCATCCAGGGACAGAGCACCGGCAGCGAGGAAAACATTCTCAAGGCGAGTCCCGAACACTCCATCATGAAGTCGGTCACGTACAGTGTCCGGGTTGACCGAGACGAATGATGGGGAAAACAAATTATCCGCATTACGTTTCATACCTGGTACTCCGTACACCATAGAGTTATTTCATTACAAAGGGGCGGCGCAACAGGGGATTGGGATTTTGAAACGCTTGAACGGATCGGGCTTGTGTGAACTGCGTTTTTTGGGACCGGACACCGAAAACTGTACATATACACTCTATGACATTGTGGGATACATTGATGATTCGAATATGGAAGAAGGTGTACGACTGAGCATGAACCTTGAATGGTATTCTCGCAATCGCGATCTCACCACTCATGTCTGTGTGACGGCATGTGCAATTAAGCTCAGGAGAAGTGGATGGATCGTCCCATCCTTCCCACATCTTCCGGTCCTAGCAAAATTCCCAGGCTAAATCTCCAATCCTTGCCCCGGCGCTCTCCACTTCCCGCCACTCCGGCATGGCGCCGCCCCTTTTTACTTCCCGACTCCAACACCAGCACTCCACATCGCGCACCAAACCCGGAGTTTCGTCCTTTTTTGATCTTGAAATCACAAGCTTAAATCACTCTCATCAAAATCCAAGTTCATCATCCGCCGGCTCAGCAGCGGGCTCTTGTCGTTGATCCTGTTCCACTGGTGGGCATCGACGCATGCCTGCCGCGACGCCAAGACGGCCGGACGCGTCCTGGCCACGACCCTGTCCTCGTAACGATTGAGAGCTGCTCGGAGGCCCCCAACTGCAAGGGAGCTCACGGAATCCTCGCCAGAAGGCAGCAGCTGTGGGATGACCAGATCCACCAGGTCGAGGACGTCGACGATGGCATGGTTAGCGCCCTCGCCTCGGTCTGTTTGGAATTTTTTGTATGCACGTCAGTGGAGGGTTGTCCGGCAGCCGCGGGGGTGGGGGTAGGGTGGGGCGAATTGCAGGTGGGCATGGTGAAAAAGAAAAAACCGTGGCTTACACATGGTCATCGGGTGGAGGGCGTCGCCGACGAGCGCCACGTGGCCTGTGGTGCGAAGCCCCGTTGGCGGCGGCCAGTCGTACAGCTCGAGGGCCTTGACCTCGGTGTCGCTCGGGATGCGGCGGGCGAGAGTCCGGAACGGCTCGACCCATGTCTCGGCGAACGTCTTGATCAGCTCGATGCCGCCCTCGTTTGTGTCCGGGAAGCTGATGGGTGTCGCCTGGTTGAAGAATCCACCACGGACCGGCCACGAGATGACCATCTGACAGACGTACTTGCCGCCGTTGCCATCCCGATTGTTCCCGGGGGCGTCGAGGACTGTGATGTCAGTCTTACCCAAGGCCTCAGAGCGGGTGAAGACCTTACCGCTGAAATACATGAACGAGTCGTTCTGAGAGGCGGCCCCCTGGAGGAAATAGGGGTCGAGTTGCTTCAGCGGCTCAATCTCGTCCGCGGTGCAGTCGATCTTGACGCCCAACAACCTCACGGGGATCCGGTACCTTTGCTGGTCTGGAAACAACATGCCGCGGATGCGCGAGCTGCTGCCATCGCAGGCCACAACGAGACTGCCCTCGCAAGAAGTGCCATCGTCGAAGCTGGCTGTGACCGATCCGTCTGGGGCAGTCTGGACGTTGTTGACAGCCTTGGCCCACTGCAAAGACAGACACAAATGACCAAGAGTCAGCAGTGTTTGGCCCCAAGTTAACGACAGCTACAACAACACTCAGTGTCACATGCCTGAATATCCAGTCCCGTGGCAAACAGCCGCCGCAACCGGTCGCGGGTAACCCTGATCCGCTGCGACTCGGAAGCGGCCGGTGTCTTGGCTATGAGCTCGCCGGTGCTGAGGTCATAGAACGGAAAGGTCGAGGGCCGGCCCTCCTCGACGGCAAGGCGGTCGACGTAAGCCTCCGGCAGCCGCCGCACCAGGTCCTCGGGCAGCAGGGACTGCAGCGCCGGGAGCGACCAATGCAGGGTAAGCCCCCAGCCGAGCCCGCGGGTGGTCAGGTCGGCGTCCCGCTCAAAGATGCGGAACGGCGCCAGGCCCGTCTTGCGCAGGTACTGGGCCAGGAGCAGGCCGCTGACACCGGCGCCTATGATGAGGATGGGTTTCTGGGTCGTTGTCTCGGCGGAATGTCCCATGTTCGGTGTGAATGCTTCGTATTGGACGAGGGCTCATCAAATGAGCGTGGGTGCGGGCGAAACAGGCCCTGCCGTCATCTCGTTCTGTCTCTTCTTATGGCGGCAGTGCAACCCATCCCGCTGCAGTTTGCATCCAAGGGGGGGCCGGCATGGGCCTGTCTAGTTCGCATGTAGTATGGCGAGAGAGGACGTGAGATACCTATGGCCGGGACCGGCGTATCCCGAACTGCAAGTTTGATGCCACCAAAGGATTTCATGCAACCATTCGGGCATGGGTCGGTCTGATGCAACTCTGCTTGGCGGGGCCTGGAAGAAGCCAAACCCGCCATTCCATGTTGCCCCACCAAGAGCACAAATAAGCTGATGACCAAATACGAGTCTCGCTCAATTGCGCTGCATAAATGCAATAGGCACCGTACGTACGGAGGTACACGTACTCCAATAGCATTTGGTCGACATTTCGCGCAGAGGGCTACGAGAGGGGTTCAGAACGCCCAGGGTCTATCAGACAATATATTCTGGGGCGCACTAAAAGCCCGGTTCTCGCTTCCGGCTGGGCCTAAGCCAACACACCATCCCCAAAGGGCAATCGGCCCGCGCCACTGCCATTGAGCAGTCTCCGCGCCGGGCCGCCGGCTCTGGCGCCATTTCGTCGATCGGCCATCGCGATTTGGATCGGAGTCTTGCTGTCCGTGCCATTTTGTGCGATGGAAGCGGTTTGACTTTTTCCACACACGAAACTCCGAAAATGACCATGGCATGTCTCGGACCAGCCGCGCGCCTGAGACATTCTGCGGAGAATATCCATGATCAAAACCAATCTTCTTTCCCGCTACCAAACTAGCCGGGGTTGTGCTCCCGTTTGAGAAGTTCTGTTATCCTTGCGTTTCTGGATCATACCCCCCACCATCTGTACCACCATCGCTCAAGTGCGAGGTGAGTAAATGGCTTGAGATTAGATCGCGCGACCAAAGAAACCGGGGTTTTCATCCGCATCTTAAGCCGAAGTGTTGTTTGGTTCAAAATCACATTCAACGTTAGCGCAACACGAGCTGTCTCGAATGGGCACCGTCTCCTTTCTTCTTTCGGTTTTGAATCGACTGCCTTCCGGACCGCTCCAGCGCCATCTTGGCCGACAACTTGCAAGCCTTGGCTTCTCCTACCAGACACTGCTCACTGGAGGCAAACACGATGGCACCTCTTGGCCGGAGTCGCCTGGCCTCGCCAAAGCCAATGCCGTCAAACTTGCTTCACTCCCAGTCAGCTTGGCCACGGAAAGGACTGGACTCCATTGTGATCGCAGCTGGACCGCCGGGCTGCACCGAGCTTAGGTCCGACTACACTCGTACTGGACACCCATGCATCGCGAGTGGCACGCTTAGTGCTTGTACAATGTACCACAGCACCGTACTCCGTACAGTACGGAGTGGAATTGCGAACTGAACCATAAATCCAGCACGTGAAGTTTGAGGTCAGGGGTCGCGATGGGGGGTGGCCAGTTGGGGGCTCGTTGGGGGTCTTCAACGGGGGCTTGCGGGGGCCAGGGACAAGATCGGAAAGTCCTCCGCAGGAAAGAAATGCTTTTTCTGTGACGTGATGACCTGCTGGCAGTTTCAATACCTCGGATCAGGGACATATGACCAGCAATATACCTTAACTATGATAATTGTAGACCGAATGGAAGGGGACTACCATGGGACGACCCCAGCAGATTCTGGCAACAGTGAGTTGATACCACCTACACAGAAGATGACCAAACCACACCAGGGCCAGGGTGGTTCCGATTTCCTGGTGTCGCGTTATCTCAACTGCGGGCTTCCGATCCCTTGCATGGAACCATGAACGTCTCTCAGGCTGGCCACGTTGTAACCTGCCTGCATAAGCGCGGCGACTCCGGACTGTTGGATGTCTCTCTGGTACTGGAGTGGTCCAACTCTTTTGCGGTCTTGGGAGAAAGAGGGTCCGGTTTGTGTAAGATGGAGGAGGATCTGGGATGCCAGGGCCGGAAAGGGGCATCCATCCTTGGGGTTTCCTCACGGTCACTATTTTGATACTACGCTGTACACGTGCAAAGAGCGTATCACTCCAACTGGCCGCATTTTGAGCCCCAGGACAGAGAAGAATGTCCCTTATTGTGTCAACGTTATGCCTTATCATCTTTCAAGCCTACAGTCAGTACTGTTGTCAGCCCCTTTTTTGTCCTTAGGTGTGGCCTGTGCCGGCATAGGCTCTTCTTGCCCAAACATGGAATGATGTTGTTGTTTCTGCTACTTCCTCTCAGACCGTGACTCGAAGCCATTATTAACTATAGAAAACAGACGAGGCTTGGAAAGAATAGAGAGGGCCAGGCGAAACAGTACGCTGAACTGACCTGGGATGTCTTATCTTTCAACTCTCACTAATTAGTTACACCTGATGTCTGGACTGCGAGTAGTTATTTATTAACTTGGAACCCGAAGAGAGAGAAGTATTGCCAGTGGCCGGCGTTTGCTGTGTTTGTGCTGTGCAGATGGAAAGTTTGAGGGAACTTAGCAAACACGCAAGAGCCGCCTTCTGTGAGTCTCACTGGGATAGCGCTTTCGTGAAGTAGCAAATGTTACTCTGTGACATTGTGTCAGGCATGACCATGTTCTAGAATAATCTGCTTGCCCTCTTTCATGTCGGAACTGGAACAATTCGCGGGATGGCGCTACCTACCTATCTCTTCGATTTTTAGTTCTCGGGCCGGGTGTTATCGATACTATGCTATTCAACAACTAACTACACTATTAAAACCATAAATCTGTAAAAGGGGGACCAGAAGAGTTTATTGGTTGAGACAAGGAGTCAGGAGACTGCCGACAGTCCGATGCCTCCAATCAAGGGGGATGCCCTGCTGCTTCTTCATCCCATGTCGTTCCTCAGCGAAACAGGGACGACTTGACGGTTAGACCTGCCTGGCCTTGAGCCGAGAAGCAAACAATGCAGGCTTCAGGACAATGAAGGTTGTCTAAGGCGGTTAAAGGCAAACCCAGCTCTGATTCGCTCTTCCAAACGACTACTTACCTTATGCTGCCAGAGCCATTTTATTACTCCAACTCAAGTTCAACTTGAAGGCCTACAGAACCAAGAAAGCCAACGCCAAGAACCTGTCGACCTACAGAAGCAGACATTACTGTTCCTTTGGACGATGGCTGACAGCACAAGCTGAAACGGCGGCGAGTCGGTAGCCATCGTGGCTGCTGGTGCCACGTTGGACACCGCGGCCAGCACTATTACCGATGGCACTGGCCAAAGAGATTCACCCGATAAATCGCCCGAGTTCAAGTACGAGCACGAGATCAGGCGGTTCAAAGTCGAGCATCTACGCCGTCACATGCTGGGCGGTTTCCACCCCCTCGCTCTGGGACATGTTCTTGATGGTCGATTTAGAGTGGTGCTCAAGCTCGGCTCTGGCGGACAGTCAACGATTGGTTGGATTATGTCACGACAGCGTGTCCAAGAAGTGGCGGGCCGTCAAGATCATAGCGGCGGGCAAAGCCAACACCAGACTGTGCTGAACTCAGGGTCCTTTAAGCCTTTAAGGGCCTCAGGGATGGCATGCTCGCGGTGGACCACATCCAGCTGCAAGTCGAGCACTTCTGGCTCGACGGGCCGAACGGGCGTCACCTCTCCGTTCTCCCCTTCCTCAGTCCCCGGATATCCAAAGTCCACGAGTTGTGCGGACACGTGCTTGAACTCATGAAAGACATTTGCTTCCAAATGGTTGAAGTTCTCCGTTTCACCCACTCGTGCGGTCTGCCACGGCGACGTTTGGCCCCACAACATCCTCTTCCGACTGACTGACGGTGTCGACGAATGGGATGAAGAGGAAATCATGGAGTTGCTCGGGAAGCCCGATGTCATGCGGGTCAAGCCAGTCGGCGCATCTGTGATAGAGACCGCGGCGGATACCGAGCAAGGAGTTCCAATCTTCCTCGTCTAGAGAGCGAGCATAGCGCTTGGTCCCGAGGCTTGCTCGTCCGAGATTGCTGTCATTGACTTTGGATTTTCGTACCCCATCTCCAACCGCCCGTTGGGCAGGGCACTGGAGTTCCCGAAAGGTACGTAGCACCTGAGGTCGTCTTTAAATTGAACCCGGACCTGGGCGTCTACAATGACGTTTAGGCTCTCGGCGTCAGCATTTCCAGAGTGCGTTGTGCTTTCCACCCCTTTGCCAGTGAATGGAACCGATTACTCGGACCCTACACCGGATTGTAAAGCAAAGAAACCGTCTGGGCCCCTTGCCCAACCCCTACCGCACCGTTTATAAGGCTTAGGGTGGTAGGTTCAGCAACTTCGAGCCTGACGAAGAGAGAAGACTCCTCTATGACAACAGTTGGATGGACGAGACGGTCTTTGCTACTGTTACCGAAGAAGATGAGGAACGCGGCCGGAGGCTTAGAGTCCAGTGCGGCTGTAGCGAGCACTACCTGCGTTGTAGCCTGCAGAACCTGTACAACTTGGACTTCAATCTAGAGACGACTGCCGATAGAGCTTCCCAAGCTGCCTCCAACTTGGGACGGCTGCTAAAGTGTAAGAAGTCAGGCGAACTTACACACATGCAGCAGGTTGAGTTCAAATACAAATAGGCGAAGACCGAAGTCGACCAGTTATCCGACCTTCTGCGCAAGATATCTCTGTGGCTTCCCTAGCAGCGGGCCACCCTCGACCAAATTGCCAACCATAAGTGGTTCGGAGACCGCAACTATGGTCCGCCTAAGATAGATAACAACAACAACAGCAACAACAGCAGCAGCAGCAGCGGCGGCGGCGGCAACGGCAAACGGACGCTCTCTCCGAACCCTCTTGGCGTAGGGGAAAGAGGCCGCGACTTGGCTATGAAGCAGCATCCGACACCGCTATCCAAGACCATACTGCAGCACTGGGCAGCATACCCAAGTCGGAAGACATTAAAGTGGGTGGCTTCAAGTGGCGGGCTTGGAGCTTGCACCAGACTCGGTTTATGGTGGGTTTATGGAACGGACTTGTCTGGCCGGCGAGACGCTTGGTGTGGTTTATGGGAACGATTGGGAGGATCGTCTCTCTCGTAGCAACTTTTCCTCCTTCGTGCGGTGGTTGCTGTCTCGGCTGTGCTCGCTGCTGTTCGGCTGTTTTGTCGGTGGATTGAGCTGCCTGGCGACTTCTCGGGGAGCCCGAACTGCGGGAGTGGACGTCTGATGGGGACAGAAGATATCATCCATGGGGAAAGAGATATGTAGTGAACTGTATTGGGAAGAGACTGATGGGTGACCATTCATTGATGCTGAAAAAGATACAAGTCGCCCCCATTGACCCAATCGAGCTTGCACACCCTTTGAGTGAGTGTCCAATTTGATGGGCCTGCCATATCATTATTGACCTGTCGTCCTGAGCAGTCCAGAACAGAAAGGCGAATAGGAATGCAGAGAGACGAACGAAAAAGCCCACTAAACCCACGGGAGGGTATTGCTTCGCGTGGGGATCGAACTGGTGACGTCAAGGGGCTAAGCCCAGGTTCGCGCAGCCCCTGACGTTGGGATATATAGAAGCTGTACGGATCCGTATAAAGGTACAGTATGAACGGCCAACGGTGGAAATGTTTCTCGTCGGGCAACATCGGATGGAGCTGATTCAAAGTTTAGAAGTGGCAGGCCCCCCCAACCACCCTTCTGTAGGAGCCCGAGCCCTCGCCGCAAAAGACGGCGGGTGGGAACCAAGACAATCTCGAGGCTCGGCGGGAGGTGGCAACGAACGCTGGTGTGTATCGAACTGGACTCGAGTGTGTGGAAGGGTGATAACGAGGCTCATGGTTGCTAGTCTGCGTATGGTGGCCGTGGTGTAACGGGTTTTGTTGCGTTCGGCTTTCGTGCTCGATATGGGTATTTGATGCAAGTTCGACTCAAGACATGTGACGAACTGACGTTGCTCTTGAGTAGCGGGGCCGAGCCGTGGAGCTCGCCTGCCCCACTTGCTTGGCTGCCTCCCCGCCCTACCAAACGCGTCTCCCAGACACGGACAACCGAACGTCAAACTCACAACTGCATCGACCTCTCAACCCCCAATTTCTGGATAGCCGACACCCTTCCGGTCCAACCCACAAACGCAGAAATGCCGCCATGGCCCCCAGACAAAACACCTTTACCCTGGTGCCCAACCCGCTGGGCATGCAGGGCCTCATGTCGCGCCCAACCAGCGGCCCGGAGAGCAAACCGCCCATGACCTCGAAGCAGGCCCAGAAACTGCACAAGCAGGCCACCCGCGGGCCCCGTCTATCCAGAACCGAGCAGCGCCGAATTGAGCTTGAGGAGCAGGCTCGCATCCGCAAAGAGCTCGAGAAGGACAAGCAGGCGAACAAGGCCCGCATCCTGCGCGAGAAGAAGAAGGCCAAGGAACGGCAGCTCCTCGAGGAGAAGAAGCGGAAAGGGTTGCCGCTCGTCAATGTGCGGCCCAGCCAGGATACAATCGCGAGATTCGTTCGAGGGAACGGCGTGGGCAAGAAGCGGGATGCCACAGGAGCAAGGGTGGGCCTTCCGGTTCTTGAAGAGGAGGGCGAATCGGACAATACACTGCCAGATCCAAAGGACTCTGAAGGTGCCAGTGAAAGCAGGAGACAACCCGTGTCTCCGATGGGCATAGTACCTGCCGGAGGGCGAGCGGCAGTGGCCAAGGAGTCGTTCATACTTGAACCAGGGAAGGAGGCGAATCTGGAACCTGAAGACAGGCAGGGATTTGAAGGGAAGCCGATGGAAGAGGATGAACCGATTCCTGCTGTTGCGTCAGTACGGTTCTCTAACACGCACCACGCCAGCGAAGGCACACCGGCCAAAGCGATGTACAGAGAGACCCTGAAGAATCCATCCATCCGCCAGGCGACACCCGAACGAGGCGTCCTAGACTGTGAGAGAAAGTCGGCGACACACATATCACCAGGCCGCATGACCGCATCGCAAGAGCTGGAGCGAATCTCAATAATCAAGGAAGCCCAAGCGCCACGACCACTGCCCACGCCACGGCTTCCTCCAAAACCTCCCTCCCAACACCACCCGTCCCCAAAGCCCCAGCCGCCTCCAAATCCTCCAGCGGCTCGAAAACCGTTGCAAGAAACTACTAATGCCTTCAGCCGGACTTGGCGACTACCCCTAGGGGACACGGGCCCCAAGCTTACGCCCCCTTACAAACAACCTACTCTTGCCACTCCACGACGACAGACTCTAGGTACAGTTCCAACGTTTAAGCAGCATAGACTCGGGACGCCAACATACAGGGTGCAGAAACCCCAGTTTTTGCCCTCACATCTTCGTGGTGCAGGCGCCAACCAGCGGACACCGAGCAGACAGGTGAACTCTATGTCGGCGCCGCCCACCAGTACTCAACTTTTTGTCATGTCCCATATAGACGACATATTACCCAGCCCGTCCCAGGAAGCTAGGGAGTTACAAGGAGACCCTCCGACAGCAGTACCGGAAGCACTGAAGTCTGGTCCCTTGCGGACGCCCATCGCCATCGGCGGACTCGCATCGAAAGATGCCCGCCCAGCCAGGCAGTTGGTACAGCAAGTTGCGCAGGTCAAGCCGCCGATGGCGCCGCCCCCGCGACCTACTACAGTGAAACAACCCACAGTCACGGTGAAACAGCCAACGGTCACAGTCAATCAACGCGCAGCGAACCTGACCGATATTCCATTCATCTCTACCCAGGACCTCATATTTTCTTCCCAGGAGCTCCGAGATTTAGAGGCACCGACCACCAGCAGGAACAAGACTATCAGTACCAAGGTTCTCCCCCTCAAGAAATCCCGTCCCACCGTACAACAGCGGCCGTCACCGCTATCCCACATTTCGTGTCATACCCATACGACGCCCCAAATCGAACTGACGCAGTCCACTTTGGCGGCCGAGCAGCATGCAACGCCTCCAAATGCGACTAGGCAGCCACAGCAGGCTTTCGGGCAAGAAAGCTGTGCCTTAGACCAGCAGAGTTCTGCGCATAGGAGCCGACAAGCACCCCAACAAAGCAAGCCTGCATTACCTTCGTGTACAAGCAGCACAAAGGGGGACAACAAGGTAGCTTCGGATGAGCCGCCACGCCCTGCCTCCCCCGAGAAGCCAAGGTTCTTCGGCTCAAGCGGTTCCGGGTTGGAGATGTTGCTTGCTATGGAACGGAGCCGGAAAACCCACGAGGAAGAGGAGCGGAGGCGGCTCGCCCAGCTTCGAGCGGAGCCAGACCCGGCAGATCACATCTCTGGGAGCCCAAAACTCTCACGAGGCAGCCAGAGAGTAAAGTTGCAGAACAACGGTCATGGGTCGCCCGCGGCACCCCGCTTGCAGGGGAAGCCTCGGACAACCGCGAACAACAGCCCTAAATCAGCACACCAGGACAGAGCAGTTACTGGAGGCCAGCTTGATCCCCCCACAACCGTGGCATCTCAGGAGACGGACTATGGCGATCTTGAGCTCGATTCGATGGACTTTGAGGAGCTTGATCGAGTACTCGAGGAGCATAAACCCGGCTCTCAAGAGTGTGAATGTTAATGGTTGGACTCGGGAACATTCATAGCTTGTGACGATCACAATGCGGTCAACCTAAATGGCCAGGATGAGCATGGTCGTTCTGAAGGCATCAATTCTTGATGCACAGAGTGTTGCAACTGTATCTTGACCCTATTCTCGCGCGAAGAATATTTTCAAAGTTGGACATCTCAGGGAACCAACCAACTTTGTCTCGCAAACGTCATGCAGGCATAGACATTCATGGATAGGAAACGCATATCTCGGTACAAAATACCTGCTAAAAGCTGCCCTCCCTGAAATCACTGACGTGGTGTTACTCTATCCTTCCCACAGGCTGCTTCACCAACAAGTGCTGGTCTCCGATGATGCAGCAGAGCCAGAGATGCTAGCTGTTGGCCTGGAAGTAATGGGCGGGCTTCATAGCTGGCATGCACTCATGCCGACACAGCCGCGCCAGCGTCAAGAACCGCAGCGAGACCGCGGGCAAGGTAATTGAGGGCGATCGGAGAACAATTGGTTGTGACGACTTCGCCCTCCGGGCAGACCCTCTCTCGCTGGGCAAGGCGGAGTTGGCAATTGTTATCCGCATCTTGCACCGTTTCACCAGGCGCGCAGTCACCGTATTCAGGCCTCCGAATACTCCTTTCGGTTCGTACTCTTCAATTCTTTACGAATACCAGGCATTTGGCGCAGCCGGGATTCTGGGTCCCAGGATAAACAGGAAACTCCAGCCTAACAACCAAGCAGCCTCTGCGGATCTCCCCAACAGGCTTACAGTCACCAAGCAGCAACATGGCAGCCGAAGACGACTTATCGAGGCGGAAGTGGTGGCTCAAAAATCCGGCTGTATTGGGCGAGTCTGACAGGTCGTACCTCTGTGAGACATGCAGACACACAATCTCCGATTCATGCTCTTCGAAATCCCGCTTTCGGAAGCATTTGGAAAGACCGAAATACGGTCGGGGACTTACTCGGACGTTCTAAACCGGCAATCCTGCGCATTTTGCCGACTCGTCAAGGCTGCCATGGACAATGCCAAGGACAGGGACGATGAGACCGTGCCGATGGAACACGAGGGCAAGCCAGTCAAGCTCTCCTTGATTTCTTCCTTCTCAACATTTACTGCGTCGCATCCTCGTGCCCTGTTGTTGTGGGCCCAGCCAGATCTCCACCGCAAGGAGACACACAACCACCTCGAGAGATCCAACTTTGTCAACGAGAAGTGGAGGCTTGAGGGCTCAGGGCGCGGCCGCGTGATCAACCTCGAGAGACTTATTGGCCCTATACTGGACCAACGTTTGCCGAAGGGGCTACGGGCCTCACAAGGAACATTCTGACTCCCAGAAACTCAAATCGAGGAGAAAGCTGCCTCCAGGTTTCTGCCTCAGGTTTCTGCCTCAGGTTTCTGCCTCAGGTTTCTGCCTCAGGTTTCTGCCTCAGGTTTCTGCCTCAGGTTTCTGCCTCCAGGTTTCTGGCTTATCGATGTCACGGACAAGCGCATTGTTGAGACCGACTCATCCATGGAATATACGACCCTGAGCTACGTCTGGCCAAAGGATCCGCAACTGAGACTTGAAAGGGGAAACAAAGGAAAACTGATGGGCTCAGACAGTCCTCTAGACATGCCAGAGTTAGGAGCGAGATCCCACAGACAATCAAAGATGCGATGGAGGTGTGTTGCGGCATCGCACACCGCTATTTGTGGGTCGATGCTCTCTGTATCGTTGAAGACGACGACAGAGACAAGGGCATTCAGATTAGGGCCATGGACGTCATATACGGCTGCTCGAATCTCATTATTGCGGCGACATGCGGCGACGGGGCCGAGGCAAGTCTACCGGGTGTCAGTCCTGGTTCTCGAAACTTTACCCAAAGAACCGAAATCATCCAGGGTCATCGTCTGGCCAACCGCCCCCAGGACTTCAACAAATTCGTCTCCGAGTCTAAATGGAACACGAGAGCTTGGACGTTCCAGGAAAGGGTACTGTTCAATGGGAAGCTCTTCATCACGCCTCAGATGATGTTTTTTCGGTGCAGCCATCACCCTCGTTGATGGCAGAGGACTTGGACGTGGCCCCCGGGGTTCGCAGACGGGTTACTTGGCCCATGGAGGACACCGGGATGGACCGAATCCCGATCCATTGGAGCATCAACACAATAATTTACAGAGCAAAGGTGGAGAACTTCACGTCGCGCGATATCACCAAGAAATGTGACATTCTCAACCAATGCTTTCCGAGGCATCGAGGCCAAAATGGAGCCTACTTCCGGAGCGGCTTTTTCTACGGGCTTCCCCGGTCCGAGCTCGATTACTGCTTGATGTGGGAGCCCCTGGGGGAGGTCAAGCGCCGGGCGTGTCCGGACACAGACTGCAAGAACTTCGGTTGTCCCGATCCCAACACCCTGGAGCCCATCTTTCCTAGCTGGTACTTGGCAGGGTCGGAACGGGCTCAGACCTACAATACGCGGGAGCGGCTGTCTCGCGTGCGTTGGCTTGAACAGCAAGCAAGGCATGAATCGACAGAGCAGAAATTCACCAGCGCCGAGTACGGGGGCCCCAGCACCCGGGATGGAGGTGCAAACCTGTCGGAGTGGTGGAAGGAATGGCGCGAAGACAAGCCGAACAGCGGGGTTCCCTTCTTCTACCACCCGTCTGATCCCGATGCCTGGTTCCTCCATCCCACCGCTCCTGGTTGCTCCATCCCACCGCTCCTGGTTTGCGCGCGGGTCCGATTTGCGACCTGGACTAACCCCAACATCTGCGGTTAGAAACCCAGACTGTCGATCTCGTGATGCCCGAGGACTGGAACTCGCAGAGCACAGCAACCCTGCATGCGCTCATGCAAGCCAACACGCCCGTGAAGGAGCCCGCGTCCGTTGGCACACGGCCTATGCCGTCAACGTGGGTGCTCAACCTCCTGGACGATGACGGCAGATCCACGGGCTACTGCCGTGTGCCTACGCACCTAGCAAACGGGATGAGGCACCAAGAGAAGTACTCGGCCGTACGCATCGCCAGAATTGGGTACAATCTCACACCGGAGGGAATCCGGGGGCGGAAGTATGGGAGAAAAGACTCCCGTCCGCTATTTGAACCTTGCACGTCCGCTACATGTAATTATGGGAGTGTTCAAAGGACTCGTACAGAAACGAGGACGTGTCAGCGGAAACGGCATGGTATCCGGATGAGGTGAGCACGGAGCACGCAACGCACTACTTGCCGTTTGACCGTCAGCGGTACGACGCCTATGAACCGTTCTGAATATATGGGTTTCTGCTCGTTGAACGTGTCGGCGACGTCGCCTGTCGCATCGGGACGGGGGTGATGGACGTGGATTGCATGGGCGCAGGAGAAGCCCGAGACGGAGATGCTCGTTCTGGCGTGAGAGCTGGCCGGCCTCCGACATCTGGCTTAAATTCGGATTCTCAGGTTTCACCTGATTACACGAGCTAGGTGTTGTCTACGCTCACGGCTCAGCCGACTCGACGAACGTGGGCATTCCACAGGCTGGATAAGACACCAGGGAGTCCAAGCAACTTTGGAACGACGCTGGATGTTCGTTGGATTTTCCAAATGAAGATGGACAGGAAACTAGTGAAATTTTGGTACACAGTTGCTTTCCACAATGCTTCCTCCCTGGATCCGGTGCCAACATGGTGTCGCTCTGTACTGCCTGGCTGCCTCACCAGCAAATCGTCCCGTCCCTGTAGAGCGCAACTTGGGTACCGAAGGCCGGCGATTGGGCAGAAATTGGCGCTCGGCGCAGACGCGCGTGAGGGCAATGCAGCCTGGCCGTGGCTTGGGACTCCGTGACCCGACTGACCCCTGCTGGCCTGAGAAATCTCAGGCGAGAGGATTCAGGGCGACGAGATGCTGTCCAATGTGCGCCAGCCCCGAGCCATCGGAGGCCTAACAGTTCCTTCCACTTCAACCTGCAGGTTCTGTCTGCCAGCTTACGAAAGTCCAGTAGATTTTACATATTTGCGCCTTGCATTTGGATGCATGCTGCGTGGCATAATTTGTTCTTCCCCACACTTTGTGTTTTACCCCTGTCGACTCATTCTCACTGACGACGACATCATATCGAACTTCAGTCAGGCACAGCAGGAAGAGACTTCAGGCATTTGGGGAGGGACTGGAAGTGAAGTGAAAAATGAATCGCTTTGAGCGCTACCACCGCTCTTACGACTACAACAACGCCAGCGCCCACAGCTCATGGGATACAAAGACCTCCATCGGCGTCGAACAAGGCGACGATGACGACGCTCACTCCCGCGTTAACCTGACCCGGCGGCCCGCAGCCAGTGTGATCGGCTACGACGATTTAGATTTTTGGCCCCGGACCAGACCCAATACTCGGGATAGAGACCGCGACCGCAACCGCAACCGCGATCTCAACAGTCCCCGCCTCCGCCAGCGAGACGGCCACGGCCACAGAGCAAGCTTAAGACCTTCGCTGTCCTCCGGCCCGACCCTCACCACTGGAACTTCGACAACGACTACAGACCGCGAATGGGAAAAGGAAAGAGACTTTTCCAACCTCAAGCAGCGCCTCTCTCTCGCCGGCCGCTCTCCCCCAAGCCTAACTTTTATCAGCGGCAACTACCCCCACCACCACCGCGCGCGATCCCTCTCTCTGACTCGCCTCTCGGCATCGGCAGCAGGATCGGTCTACTCGGATATCTCATCTTCCTCCCTTGAAGATGATGAAGATGACTCTGACATGGAACCATGGTGGGGCAGCACCGGACGTGGACGTCAAGGACGTGGACATCGTGTCCTCCCGCTCGCACCAGGCTCCCCACCACTCCCGCGGCGCCATCGCCAGACGACGGACTCGCCGTCCCCAAAGTATTACCGCCACGCACGGCTCAGCCTGTCGCCGCCGGAGAGGCATGAGAGGGGGTATCAGGTGGTTCCTGCTCCTGTCCCCCCCCCCACGTGTGTCTCTGTTGGTGGTGGAGCAGCTCGAGATGAGACGGCGGCGGAGAGGCATGCAGATGATTTGAGGGCGAGGCTGGGCGGGTTGGATGTGAGGGAACGGTTGCCTAATCCGAGGGTGTCGTCGTCTAGGCACCATGCTGGTCATGCGAGGAAGAGGAGTGAGAGCTATGAGCGGTTCAAGGGAGTAAGGAATGGGAGAAAGGGATTGAGTCCCGCAGCTGGGGCGAGGGCGAACTCGTAAGTTTTGTTTTGGGTGCTAAGCAGAGGGTTCGTGTTCGGCCCAGTGGCGTACGGGGGCTGACAACAGCAGCAAACACCGCGGTCTAAAGCCACAGTACAATCAGGTTCATGCCCTGATCCTGACGTGGTCGTTCCATGACCTGCGCACGGAGGACTACACCGCACCGCCAGCATCCGATTACGTCTCGCTTGAGGAGGAGACAGCCCAGCTGCGGGGAACGCTAGAAGGGTACGGGTACACGGTTCACGAGTTCCTAATTCCGATGCACCGGTCCGTCGAGCGTTTAAAGGCGAAGCTGAAACAGTTCTGCCGGTACGCGGCCGACGACACACTGCTGATCGTTTATTACCACGGCCACGGCGCGCTGGACGGCGACAATGAGCTGGTGTTTAGCAGGTTGGGCTGCCCTTACTCAACTTCCCTACTTGCCTTTACTGACTTTCCCCAGCCACGACCACCCCGAGAACCCCGAGTGGGCCAAAGCCGCCGCCGCCGAGCTCTACGCGGCGCTCATGTGCGGTGACACCTGCTCAACCCACGGCCGCCGTGACAAATACCAGGAACTCCTAAAGAAATAGTCCGTCCCGTCCCTTTCCCCCCTTTACCTTCCCCACCAAACTGACTTACGTCCTCCCTCCTTTTCTGTTCACAACAGCGAGCGCTACCGCCCCGTATCCACCATCAAATGGGACACCCTCCGCGGGCCCATCCTCTCGGCCCCCTGCGACGTGCTCCTCGTGCTCGACTGCTGCGCAGCCGGCGGCGCCAACCTGCGCCACATCAACTGGCAGCCGCCGCCGGGCACCGAGGTGTACACCAAGCACCTGTTCGCCGCCTGCGGCTTCGAGTCGAGCACCAGCGACGACATGACGGCCGCCATGTGCGAGGTGCTGCATGAGTGGGTGCCTTCTCCTCCTCCTCCTCCTCCGGCTGCTGGAGGGGCTCTGAGACGGTCTGCGTCGGTGGATGCCGTCGCCGGGACGGGTGGTGTAGGGGGTGTAGGGGGAGGAGGAGGAGGAGGAGGAGGAGGGGAAGGGCGGGGGGTTCCCGTGGGAGGCGGACAGTTCTTGACCACCAAGCGGCTGCATCAGTTGATGGAGGATAAGTTGCAGAAGAGGTCGGTTGGGTCGCAGCCTATTTTCAAGCAGCTGCTGCCGCAGGATCCTGAACAGTACATCACGCTGCCGGATCTCAGGCGGGGGGATGGGGGTGATGGGTTGAAGATGGGGGAGAGGAAGGGGAGGAGGCGGTATGTGGTGGCTTGATACCGCGTGGCCTGGTGCCAGACCAAGGGCGTCTAGGGGTGAGGCGACTGAGGGGTCTTTGGCGGGGAAAGGGAAAGGCAAGACGCGACACAAGGAGAGAGTCAGCAGGCAAAGCACAACACCAGGAGCCATGGGAGAGACTGCTTGGCAAATGCAAGATGGCTTCCCGACACACAACAACAGCGGCCTCCAGCTCAGTTCTTTGACGAGGTAATATAAACACAATGCCTGATGCCCAGGCCAAGCTATACCCAGCAAAGTAACCACCAACCCCGTTGTTGCCCTGTCCCTTCCCATATTTCCCTCATGGCCAGCCTAAGCCAAGCCAAGCCCAAGGCCAACCAGCAAGGGTCATTGGCATGTGCAATCCCCAACCTCAGCCTGCCTCCACCACGGAAGAGGATGAGGCAAATCAATGAATGGCCCGACTCCATGCAATTCGGCTAGAAGAGAGAGGCGGAGGACAGAAAACATGTACAAAGGTAACACCAGGCCATGCATGGAAGAACGCCGTTCTCTATCCCTCCCAACCATGCTTCAACATTCCCACTGCCGTACCATCCGTAACCGCCCAGCCCGAACCAGCCCGAAGGCACGATGTGCCCCAACGAAGAGTACTTTCGCCAATGCACTTCAACGCGTCCAAGCGCAACCCGATGCAAATAATCGCGAAGGCAACCCTCGAAAAAGACGCAGCACAAGAACCGGCAATGCTCTGCGCAAATCCATCCACCAGGCGAGCTCTAACCAGGCTAAACTCAAAATGCGCCAGATGTCAGATGCCAGATGCCTCGATGACCACCGAAACCCACTCCCCTATCCCGTCCTCCGTCATCCAAGCTGTCGGGGAAAAACCGAAAAAGAGAAACAGCTTGAACAACTCAGACGAAGAGGCCGACCCAGCTCGCTTTAACGTTGACGTCGCTCGTCATGCAGTCGTCCACCTTGCAAAGCACCTTTCTATTAGTCTTGTCGCGACGGAATACCGAAGGCGGCGCGTGCTTGGTGGTACGGCTGCTGCGGCTCTCATAGCAGTTCTTGCAATAGACCTTTTTCCGTTTCCGAAGTCAGTATGAAGAAAATAGACACAAGCAAGACACACCCACACACACAGAATGTGTGTGCGCTTGGCAAGACTACTCACATGACCGCATTCCTTGAGCGCCCAGAAGTGATGCTCTTCCTGATCCTTCCTGCTGCGGGGCTTCTTGGGCGGGCGCGGCGACATGGCATTGTAGTTTGCCGGGTCCGGGTCGTACTTCAGTTCCTGTTCGCAGCCGGCACAGACAACGACATCATCGGCGGAGCCCGTGTCGCGCGTGAAACCCTCCCGCGCTGGCGGGGGAGGGTCGTGGTCGGGCTTAGGCACGGCGCCGCCATTGTTGCCATTGCCGCGATAGTTGAGGTTGGGAATGTTGCCTCCAAGTGGGTCCATGTTGAGACCCCGGCCACCGATGAGTTGAACCTCAACGTCCGGTGCGTCGCCACCAAAGCCAAACACGCGGTGGTTGATGCTCCTAACCAACCCAGCGATCATTCGACTTGCGGCGAATCTCTCTGGCGCTTCCAAATCGATGTGTGGAACCTGATGGAGTGGACGGCGATGAGAGTGGTGATGATTTTGGCGATGGTGGTGATGATTATTGTCGGGATTTTCGCGACGTGGGAGTTGTTGCGGTAGAGGGGGCGGGGCCGGGGAAGAATCGTCCAAAGTCAAGTCAATGACATTCGGATTGTTTCCAAGAAGGCTACCGTCGCTGCGTGAAAGAGAGGGTGTGCGCTGGCCGAGTGACAAATGGCGGCGCGGGTGCCTTCCCGAAGCTTGATTCAACCTTGCCCCGCGATTCCTGGGAGAAGCTGCAAGAAGAACAGCAGGCTGTTCAGGTGAATCCGGCTCACCAGTAAGGTCAATGATTTCAGGCTGTCCCCTTGGAGGTGTTTGGTTGCGACGCGACGGCGCGCGCATCTCGACTGCAACCAATTCATCCCCAAAGCGATTGTTGCTGCGGTGGTCTCTCGAGTCCGCCATCCTGCTGCGCTCCTGAGGCATGTCGTACGGACGGTGCCGGTGGTTTTGGCGATGATTCTCCCGAGAAGGCCCTGCTGATGCTCTTCCCAATGCGCGGTCCTGCCTGCGAAGTTCTGAGTGCAGCAGATTCAGAGCCCGTGCGTGGTTTTGCCTGACACTAGCTATAAGGTTTTGGATGGGTGGAAGAAGGTTGGGAGCCGCTTGGTCGACAAAAAGCGAATTGTCGGAGAGTATGTTGTCGACTCGGCGGTTCTCGTAATCCTCGAGAAACTCACTCATGTAGCGTTGACCGCCGTCGGATATTCCGCCTTCTGACTCCGGTTCAGACTGCCAGTCAACGTCGGCCCTCCAAACCTCGTGAAATCCGCCGTCGTCGTCTGAGATGTACTCGAACTCGTTCTCGTGTTCCGCCTCGAAGTCTGCGTGCTCGCTTCCGAACTCCTGGTCGTCTTCCGCTTCGCCTTGGTCCACGTAGTCGTCCTCAATCTCGTGCTCGGAGGAGTCCTCTTCCTCATCGTCTTCCTCCGCTTCGTGGTCGGCCTCCTCCCCTGCGTCACCGTCTATTACCTCCTCCTCCGGTTCCTCCTCCCCGCCAAAGGGCAGGGGAGATGACTCCGCAGGCCAACTCGAGTAGTCGTCGGACCGGGGCTGGCCGAAGTCGAAATCGCTCTCAAAAGCATTCGAAGGCAAGTCGGCCAGGTCGACGAGGGGATGCGGGTCGTGAAAATCCATCTGACCGTTCCCCTCCAGGTGCAATCTTCTGGTTAATCCCGCGGTAACTGGAACTGCATTCCACAGCCGCTGATGAATGGTATGCTCAGGGTGAGGGCTGCGTGGTCTCAATTCTGCCGCTGCTGCCTCTCGGTATCGTTATGATGAGAAAGGCGAAAGTGATCTGTACAATTCCGGTAGTTGCCTTTGGGAATCAAAATCTGGTTTAGGAGGGTTGCGAGGGGTTGCGGGAGCCTTAAACAGGCGCGGGGCGAATTTGTCGAAGTCAAGGAGCCGCTGCCGCGAAGGTGGAGAAATAAAGTCAAAAGCCCGCTGTGCAGAGTCGAGTTCGGGTTTTCAGAGGGGCGCTAAATGGGTGCCGGATTACTAAAGAGAGACTTGTTATGCGCAAGGCGAGTCAAGGGAAGTCGGCGTTGCTGGTCGTCGGACGTTCGGTGGTTTGCGGTATTCGCCGCTTCCGCCCTCAATCGTCCAACCCTCCACATACCATTTCGCCATCAGCACCAATCGCAAATGGCATCGCAAACGCCGAAGCTTGGGCCCAGTCTTCCAGCAACTTGCACGCGACTGCCAGTAGCTTCGAGGCGCTTGGTCCCGTTAAGTATATGTAATTTCAGCCAGCCACCTAATACAGCTGTTGCTGCCTGCTCGAAAATAATAACAGCACGAATGGCAGGGTGTGCCTGCCAAACAGTCGGAACAACACAAACAGCCGCAAAATGTCCTGCATTGATGTCATCCCAAATCCCAGATGGGGTTTAAGGCGCCAGCAGAAAAGCAACCACATCTGCACGGTTATGTATGATACATGCCATTTCAGACCCCTCATCCCATGCTCCATACCCATTTACTCCTTTGCCCCAAGCACCGACATCACGCCCTCCTTGCTCACCGTCACGAGCGACTTGGCCTTGGCCCCCCACCGGAGGGCTGCCGCAGGCGTGCTGGTCCGAAGCGGCTCCGACCACATCTTGGAGCTCTTCTGGTACATTTGCACCGTGATTCCCGTCGATCCCGCCGTCGCCAGGTACTGGCCCGTGTAATCCCACGCCAGGGCCTGCGCATCGCCCGTTTGCAGTTCCTTGACCTGGGCCGCGGGGCCGGACTTTCTCAGGTCGAAGATGGTGGTGGTTGACTGGCCCTTGCCGGCCGCAGCGAACCAAAAACCGTTCTCGGAGAAGACGACCGTTTGCACCGGCGTCCCCAGGTTGAAGCTCTCGGCCTGCTCGCCGGTGTCCGTCTTGAAGATCTTAATGTCCCCCGCCTGGGTGCCGGCGCCAAAGAGGTTGCCGTCCGGGTGAAATGCGCACGCAGTGAGAGCTGGCAAAGTGTTAGCAATGGACCAAACAACACGAGCACAAGGGAACGTACCAGCGTCAGTGTAGGCCCTTGACACCTTTTCCAGGGTGTCGAGGTCATAGAAGACAAAGCTCTTGTCTACGCCGACCGATGCGAGAATCCGCCCGCCAGGATGTAGCGAGAGCCCCGTCACAGCGCCTGCGTGTACTTGGAACGAAGCCGTCTCGTTGCCGCTGTCAAAAACCTTGACCGACCCTTTTGATGTTGCCACAATGACCTTGCTTCCGATCCAGGCCGTGGCCGTTACAGGCTCGCCGATATCAATCGTCCTTTCCACGTTGTTTGCCTGGGTCGAGTAGATGCTGACCTTGCCGTCTAGCCCACCAATGGCCGCGTAGTCGGACTCGATGTCGAGAGACGATGCCTGCGACACCGTCAAATCTGTGTAGGCTACTTGCTGCAGACCAGCAACTTCGTCCGGGCTCGCCCAGCCCTGCGGAATCGGTCGCTTCTTGCGGCCCTTCATTAATCTGCAAAACGTCAGCATAGCTTCAAGGTGTTTACAAATCCAAGCGGCGTACTGTTGTTGCAACTCATGTACGTGCTCCACCAAGTTGTCAGGAAGACCTTCATTGTCAACCGCCATGACATCGCCGTTCGCAGCACCAACAGACGCCGGTGCAACGGTGACCTTGGACAGGGCGTCGCGCGCTTCGTCCCGCTCCTTGGTCAGGCGAGCAATGACACGCACGGCAGCGTCATGCTGGTAGAGGGCCGTCGCAAGCTCCTCTCTTGCCCGCGCCAGCTGTTCCCTCGTGTTGTATGTCTCGAGCACCAGGGCGTCCCACTCGTCCTGAAAGGCCTTGAGCAGCGACGGCAGCGAGGTGAAGTTTGGTGGTCTCGGCCGGACAACGCGACTTGTCTTGACGGGGAGCAGGTCTTCCGGGTCAAGCTCTTGGTCGGTGCCGGGCTCTTTCCCGTTCTCTTCGATGTACTTGAGGATGAGCCGCTTCTCAAACACGGTGCCTAGAGGAGGTCAGCTGCGGCAGAGCTTCGGATGGCGGTGCGCAATCGCGACGGACCTGTCTTCTTGGACACCACAGGCTCCTCGGGAACCTCGCCAGAAACTGCATCAAGTGTCAGCGAAGCTGTACATCACGACAATAATAGGGCCACGTACGTGCGCACAGCATTCTGGAAGTCTCCGCGGTTCGTCTGAGAATCGGAGTCGAATGGGAACACTGTCGTTTTGGATGCAGCTTTCAGCCTGCAACAGCTTCCCAACTTTTTGGAGCCTCGCAGCCTATCGCGCCTTCGTGCCGATTGAAGCGGCTTGCGCACGAGCCATGCAGCCGACGGCAGCCAACCATACTGTGTGTGTGGAGCTCCCTGAGTGGGTCGCTTCGCGGGAAGCAAGGCTCATTCATCGTTCATCGACAGAACTTCCTGACTTGCCCAACTCCAAGACAAAAGTAGGTTACCTGAACCCGGATGGCAAGATCTCTAATCTTACGCTAGGGGCCCGTTCTTTCCAATAACTTTCTCTTTTTCCTTTTTCGGTTTCCACTTTGCCCCTTCGTCCCACTCCTCTTTGTTTTCCCTGCTCTGCCCTTGCCAAAATGCTTGTTTGGAATGACAGCTTCAGCCTTCATGCGGGATTGGCGTTCACCATTGCCCACTCCTTATCCCGAGTCATCCTGCAACGTCAAGCTTGAAATCACCTCTGCCTTTTCAAAACTCCACGCAATTAGTTAGACAAGCTTAAACATGGCACCGATCGGCGTCAAGCCTGACTTGACTGTCAAACCAGGCGTCTTGGTCTAGGTACAGCTACCTGGGGCACGGAGTCCTCGCACTTCAGACCGATATGCTCCCACTCATAACAACAGCCGCCGTCCCTCCGAGATACAGTTCCTTGACCCTCGCCCCACCCTTCTCCTGCTCCAGGACCACTTCGACGGCGATGTCACTCGTCCTCCCCATCTCCACACCCTGCGTAATCGCAAACCGCACCCCTTCCTCCCCCGTCTCCCTCTTCCCGCCGCTAACAGCCAGATAACTAGCCAGCGTGCACGCCGCGCTGCCAGTAGCCGGGTCCTCGAACCCGAGCTCGACCATGCGCGTGCGAACCGCAACGTCCCCCTTTCTACCACCGTCCTCCTCTAGCGGCACATAGTAATACCTCGCCGTAAACCCGCCGTGCCACTCGCCCCGGTCCAGCAGGTCCGGCACCTTGGCGAAGTCCAGCCTGTTGACGGGCGCTGCGCGGGCGAGGTGCGCCAGACTGGGCAGGCGCACCAGCACAAAGGACATGCCCCGCACGATGCTGACCACGGGCGCCTCCAGCTCGCAGGCGCGGATGTCGGCGTCGGCGGACAGGCCGTGCTGGATGGCGCTCCGCGCGGCGTCGGCAGTGGACGGGGAGGACAGCACGCCGCCCAGCGTCTGTTGGTGGACGTGCACGGCCTGCGGGATCGCGGCGCGGACCTGTTGACCCTGTCCCTGTCCGTCGGCTGAGGGAGACGCGATGATGCGGATCGGCCCGGCCTTGGTCTGCAGCGTGGAGACGTGGCTCCAGCCGAGGTGGTACAGGACCAGGTAGGCGGACCCGATGGTCGGGTGGCCCGCGAAGGGCAGCTCTTCCTCGGTGGTGAAGATGTCAATCTGGCGGGTGATGGATGCCGTGTTGGGCTCGTCCTGCAGCGTGTGCAGAAAGACCGTCTCGGAGAGGTTGAACTCGCGCGCGATGCGCTGCTTGGTCTCCTGGTCGATGCGTTCACGCAAGGCGGGGGGGACGAAGACGACCGCGAGGGGATTGCCCAAGAAGCGGGTCGTCGTGAAAACGTCGAGCGTGACGAAGTCGAGTTTGAGGGCGTCCATGGTCGGTCGCGACTTTGGGTGCCTACGGTGCTCCTGACTTTGCCAGGGTTAGGAGGGAAGTGACCCAGCGTGAGTTGCGAGCTGAGCCCTTTATAAGCGCACTCGACTTGGTCAGGTTGACTCATCCACCGCACTGGTGACCGCAACAGCTCAACAGTCCCCGCTCGAGAGAAGTGGGGTTGCTCCGTTGACCAAAGTCACCAAGTTGTCTTTTGAAGTATGGTAATTTGCAGAGTCATGGTTTAGTATGATTGGAAATAATCATTGTGGCTTCTTTGGGAAAATTCTGCTTCAACCTTTCCTTTTGAGTCTCTGTTTGCTCAATGGAGGCCTCGACTCCATTGAGCCTCAAACCCCATCCTTACCTCTCTCTCTTGCTGCCTTATCCTGCGTCCCAACCTCTCGCGATGAGTGAGAGCCTGGGATATATTGCGGACGAGGCGGACCTGTAACTCGCGTCGAAGGACGGTGTTCAGCGCAAGTCTGCGGGCCTTGGGCAAAATATCAGTAATTGACCATGGACTCGGATGCTCAAGGCTGTACTGTATGTAGGTGCTTCGGACAACTGCTCCAAGCGGGCCTCTTTTGAGCTCAGATGAAGAGGAGTTCATCGAAAGTTGAAAAGCTGACTACAGGTACTCTTGAAACCGAGAGAGCCTTGCCATTTCGATAGTCCCTGACGGTCTCTCGCAACGAGGTCGGTCAGGTTCATGTCTCCATCACTACACCAAGAGCTAGTCTGCAGTGATTGTTATGGTAAACACCCAGACCTCCACAGACATGGTCGGACCTAGCCTTGAGCGAGTGCTCTTCTCTTCTCACGTCCCCCGACACATTCCATCCCAAACAACCTTTGCCGCACCGCCAGCTGCGCACTTTCTCGCCTTTACCCCACGATCGTATGCCCTGTGGGCCTACTACCAGCGAACGAACTGCCCAGCGATAGGGTGATTGGCAGGGTACCCAACTAAGGTACCTAGAGAGTGACTTGGATGGGGAAGTGATATGGCCAACACTCGTGGAGGATAGCCTTCAGGGCGAGGTCGTCCGTGAGAAGGGCGAACGGGAAAGCAAGAGAGTTAGGGCGAGATCCAGAAATGAATGGGCCTGTAGGTACGCCAGTAATACGGTTGTTTTGGGGTACTCGTACGGGGAAGAGGGTGGGAGGGGGGGATGCTGTGGTTGGGTACCATACCAAGGTAAGATGATTCTTCTCCCATAGCTAGTCGAACTTTGAAACCTACCTAATTACCCGCTACCTGTAACCTAGGTATCCATGATCCAACTTTATGTAGTCGACATGACCAAGGTCACAGGCATCGATCGCCCTTCACGGCTCTACGGTGTTGAGGATCGATGTTCATTGTGCTGCTCTCCTGGTACGTACCGTTATCTCAACCAACTCATTCGCTGTACAATCCAGCTGTCACTTCCATTGCTTGCACATCTGCGGGACTTGAGAGAAAACTAGACCAACTGCCAGGTACTCACTCCCTTTTTTCTTCGGTTTCATGTTTTTTTTTTCCTCGTTCTTCTTGTTCCTCCAGACCTTGTTCTTCTCTCTCTTGTATTCTTATCTTCGTTTTATTTCCTTCTTTCCTTGCCTTTCTTCTTCATCGATATCTTCATTTATCTTCCATTTTCATATCTGCTTGCTTTCTTTGAAGGGGAGACTGTAGTCTCCGTTCCCTCTGTCAGTTAAGGGCTGCCACGCACCACGTCAACTACCTAAATGAACCAGGGCTGGATGTCGGTGCATGTATTCGTGCCTAAGATACGGATATCCACCCTTGACTGGAAACCCTACCACAACTTCGGGATGATACCACAGAATTGTACCTACGGTAGTTATCCGTGCTGAGGATTGAGCCGCATGACGGCAGGAGCCAAGTCGGTTGCAGCGCCAAATCGGCGAATTGGAGACTCCGAACATCTTGCCAAGCCTTGTTTGACCCCTGGCTCCCGCCATCCATGCCCCAAGCTCCGTCTCACCTCAGCCGCCTCCTGCAGGGGGAGCGCGTTCGGTTTGTAACCTGGGAGCTGGCTTCGAAAATTGACGCTACATCTTCACGATTTGCTCATCCCGCCTGTCCAGATTCTCTGGTCCCCATCGTCAGCAAACAGTGCCAGCGGGCAGGATGGTACCGTAAGAACTCAGCTTAAACCCCGAGACGCGCCCAGTTTCCACACGGCCTCAAGCCGCGCTTGCTTGGTGAACGTGTGAGAGTGCCGTCTGCGACCATCATCCATGGAACCCCGGGGCGACGCGCACAACGGTGGCGAGCAGCCTGGGCTGGAAGTGGCGAGCCACGGAGGCCTTGAAGTGGCGGCGCAGGAGCGCTGTGGATACGGCCAGTCGCTGCCCGAAGTTCGTCCCGGCGAGTATCTTGAGGCCGGCAAAGAGGTCACGACCCCATACTCCGACTATCCGGAGCACTCCCCATTCTCGGGGCCTCCGCCATATCCGCCCCATGGACCACCAGCAGAACCAGCAGGGGCGCAAGCCACGAGAAAGAAACGGCTATGGCTTGTTATTGGAGGTGTCATTGCGGTTGTCGTCGTCCTCGCTGCCGTACTTGGAGGGGTACTTGGCAGCCGAGCAGCAAACTCGTCAGCGGCATCACAAACGGGAGCCGACTCAGGGGATTCGGCCCAAAACCCATCCACAGCCGGGAACACGACGGACAGGACGTCTGGTAGTAATTCGACGGGCACACAGTTGATACGTCAGGGCTCCGGGCTGAGTGTGACGGGCTGGCGGAAACCCGATGGCGGTGTCGAGACATACCTCTTCTACCAGGATTCAGCGAACGGTCTTCGCTATTCGCGGTGTGACACGAGCCGTCGCTCGACTGGCAATGAGTCCGCGTGCTGGGAGCCGCCCATCAGCTTCAACTCCGTTGCCCAAATGGGCACCCGCCTGGCGGCGTCGACCATTATCTGGGGTGACAAGTACCGAGTTGGTTTCCCCTCTCCCCCTCCCAAGTCCCCACTGTTGTAGCGCTTCGTCTCACAACCTCTCCCGCAGCCCCAAACCCAGCTCTTCTACACAGACTTCCACACGCGTCTGCTCGGCATCAACATCAACGCCCAGCTGCAGCCTAACGTCTCAGACGACAGCGTCAACAAGGTCGACGTCTCGACGGGGCCCAACAGCAGCCTGGCAGCTTACTGGCCATGGACCATCTACCAGGACCCCACGGGTGAGCTCTACCACGTCCGCAACCTCCTGGGCGGCAACTACGAGCCATCGGTCTTTTTCTGGGATAACAACGAGACGAACACAACGACGGCCCTGAACGCCTCCCGCCTTGCCGTCGTGCCCACCTCCACCAACTTCAGCCTCATCGCCGTCAAGGCCGGCTACGCCGTCTTCTACCAGGACGCGGCCTCCAACAAGCTCGCCGTCGCTATCACCGACCTCGCCTCGCCCGAGGTTCCCGAAGGGTTCGCCCAGCCCTGGCCCGTCGCCCTGCCTGACATCGTCATCCCTGCCCGGTCCCCAATAGCAGCTTTTTCGGTCGCGAGACCAGGCGACAGGCTCCAGCGCGTGGATACCTACGTGCTGTACCTCGATGCCAACGGGGATATTGCCGTGCTGTACACGGCACCGTCGTCGTCGTCCTCGTCTGAGATGGCGGCGTGGATGACAGCGCAGCCCGCGGCGCTGAAGGGCGCGGACCGGGATACAGATATCGCGTGCCTGAATATGCCGACGTCGTTTTGGGACGCTGCGGGGGCGGACGTGCTGCTGGAAGAGGCCTCGGCGGAGACGGCGAGGTGTTTCTTCCAGAGAGGGGGCAAGGTGGTTGAGGTTAGGTTGGACAGTAGGGAGACGGGGGAGTGGGTGGTAGTGGGGGAGGTGCCCATGTCTTGATGGCTGGTGCACTGGCTTTGCTTCTTGAATGTGGCAGAGTTATGTGGGGTGTGTTTTGGGCCTGGGTTGTCTTTGTTTGGATTGTGAATATTGGATACACTGGTTTGGGGTTTTTCAGTATTTTGGAAAAGGCAAGGTGGCCTACGGTACCGCGTTGTGCAGTACAATGAATGTCTGGTAGCTGTCTGGCAACTGCAGACAAAGAGAGGTAGAATTCCAGGTTTCTTTGCTGTATTCAACCTGACACAATAGCTTTGTACACTGAGGAAGGTAAGAGAAACAGGGTGGTTGAAGTATATAATCGCAGCGTCACGAGGCGCCTGGCTTGGTACCCTCCTTCTGCCATACGGCCACTTTGTCTGAGACTCGAGCTTGCAACGCAATTGGGACGAATTACAGTCAACAGTGACACCAGACACCATCACCGGCTCAGAAGAGGCCGACACCATGCCTCTGCCGCCCTCAGCACAAGAAATACTCGACATATTCTTCGCGGTCTTCGGGGTGCCCGGCCCCTTGGCGCAGTTGTGCAAGCTTTACTGGTTCGGCAAGGCACACTGGGCACGGATTTTTCGGGGATTACAGATCATGAGGTTCGGCCTTCAACATGTCTTGTACGCGCTGGGGTTCGTCTTCGTCTTGGCTGGTTTGTTATTCCTCCCTCGTCTACGCCAACCCATCAGCGCAGCCATCCAATCGAACCCAACCCCGTACAGTCAGTCTGCTTGAACTGACGGCCTCATCGACTCGCGGCCAAATCGCCGACACATACAGCAGCTTCATGAGTCCAGCTCAGGACCATGAACAACATGGTGCAGCTCGCGGCATTTGACAGCCGGCCACCCACGAGAATGATTTCGAGAACTCGATGGATCCCTTGCAGCGGTGCGTCTACCACCGGGATAACGGGATTCCAAGGATTGGTATGGAGTTCCAAGATACTGCCGTGGTAAAATTTGTTATTGACAGGCCGCAGGCTCTGAAGCTACTCATTCGCAATCTCAAGCGCTCGGGTGATTCCCTTGGCAAGATGGACGCGGCACTGCACAGGTTGAAGGGGAGGTTCCGTATTACTATGGGGTGGTCGACTCCAACAACGTCACGAAATGCGGGTCGCTCGACTACGGAGGAAGCTGTCTGGGCACAGGTCCGGCTGGTGAGAGTCATGTCGGGCACAGGCCGGAGCTGCTCGTACTGGTTTACGAACGAACTCCAGTGGAGCCTTTCCGCCTTGCTCTCTCCGTGGGTGAACTGGTTCAGGACGCAGACACAGCATCTCTCGCGTTCAGCCTTAGACTGCTTCGCAGCCGTAAACCGGCAAGTTGTCTCCGTTCCAATCACGGCCAGCCCCAAGGCCGCGCTCTGGGTGTCCTTCTTCAGTACCATCTTTCTTATCTTGGTCTGGGTGTCCAGTTGTTGAGAGGTTCCAGGCCTAAGAGTTCTGTCAACCCTCACTCGTTGGCCGTTTTTGGCACTCTGACACCCAGCCACTCTCTGTTGATACCAACAAAGAGTCCAGTTGGGCAAGAAAGGGTCTCGAGGTAACAATTACGTCGCGATTGAAGACATACATCAGAATATAGCACTGCCCAAACCCTCTTTTCACATCGATTGGACTCAGAAACCCTCCTGACCAGATATCACCATTCCTCAAATCGATCATTCATCCCACTTCATCCATGATCCCGGCAGCACGCTACGTGACAAAACCCCATCTCATCCACAGACAAGCCAGTCTCTCAAGAAATAATCACAACCATCCACTTTCAAACATCAATGTAGCAAAACTCAACCCCCAACCCTCCACGCTGCTCATTTAGGTCCATCAGCCTAACAGACGGCGCCGTCCAGCCCAAATTGACAACGGCATCCTGGATATCTGCCCTCTTTCTGCCCTTGCCGGCGGTCACAACGTCTTAGATTGAGCAATGAACTACGGCCGATGGCTCGCATACCGGCTTGACCCAGCCCTTCATCAATGCTTCGTGTTGAGAAAGCTCTGGGAAGAATCCGTGCCCCATGGCAAATAACCAGTGACAGAAACACTCCGAACCCGTGTTATCGATTCCATGTTGATTGATATAGGGGCATGTTGAAAGGATGTTTAAATGCACTCGACCTAGGCATCATCCAATGGTGAGCAAGGCACAAACCGATTATTTGAGCCGGAACACTGCTGCCCCAGGATCATGACTCGGATCCCGGCATGGCACGCCAGGCACGGCATATGTGCATCCGCCGGCAGATGGGGGCGATATCCCAGCGGGTACACTTTTGGCTTAGAAGGGGGAATGAGTAGTGGATTTGGCACACGAGTTGCCTTTAGCGATGGAGCAAGAGGCAAAGAAATTCTGAGAATGCCCGTCCCAAGGAGGATCTGGTGACGCATCGTTTGTATAGCATTTTGGGGACGTTTGGATCAGAAACACTCATGAGAAAAACAAGGTTAAAGAAAAAGACCCCGAAAGAAGTGCACATATAGGACAAAAGATAAATCTGAGCTCGACGTGGGCCTGATTCGAACAGACGCTCCCGAAGGAACAAGATTTCTAGTCTTGCGCATTAGACCACTCTGCCACCACGCCAGATGTTTTTGACATAGTTAAATATCTTCTATATCATCCTATTCAAACCCACCGAGGTGGATTACCGGGGTCTTGACACGTATAATATACGGATTACATACAGGGCAACCAGACGCAGTGCACTGTCTTGAAGTGGCGTATGGCCTGTGGAATTGGCGGACTGGATGCGGATGGCCGAAGGAGCAACTGACAATATTCCGTGGGGGTGAGCGAACCTGAACAATCATGCCAATTAAAAACCATTGCATTTACTCCTGTAATTGCAATCGAGATCGGGTTCAGCAAAATGATGATGGTCATGGATGGATCGTTGGATCGGTAACCGTACGGTAGCTTGCCCCAAGCGAGCTGCCAGTTCGGGGCCAAGCTTTACGGGCATCTCATGCATGAATCCGCCACCTGCTGACGGCTCACCTCTGGTTGCATCCCTCAAATTTGAAGAATCCTCGAAGCCGAAAGACCCACCTCAAATTAAGGGCCACCACAACTAGGTACGTATTTCTAAGGTGGCTCAATCTCTGGCGCCAACGTTTCCCCTGAGAAAGCAAGAGAACGAACGGAGTGAGACAAGACGCATTGTCTGCACCCGGCAAATTCTGTCAAACCGCCGCCATTCCGGCGCCATTGACAGCATCTCGACGCCATCCCTCGTCTGGTCAGACATTTCATCTTTATTGCTGCTTGTCTGACACGGTCTCGACCCCGAACTTCGCCCCTCGTTGTCCCTGTCGTGCTCAGACCTTCGGACGCGGAACAGCGGAGGGTCCGGCGGCCTAGCCTTTCCCTCTAGCATCCGCAGTCCTGGCGCCGGCATCTGAGGGAACGCGGCTCTCCTCCAACTGCCACTCGCTTCCGCGTCCAATGCCGCTTGGCCCATTGCTTTCGACGGAAATTGAGTTCTTGCTTGGTACAACCTTGCAATCGACGGTTGAACGAGCGACCTGTCATTTCCCCATAGACAGCGACACCGACAAACGACACGGCGACAACGAATGAATATATTTCGCATCGATAACAACAGCCGCCGCCATCGCAACATAAAACAAGCCCTGTGCTGATCGATCGCACAACACACTCCTCCCGGCTGGTCTTCCGCCGGAATCCATCACGATGGATCTCTTCCGTCGAGCGGGCAAGTTCCTCCCGGCGAGGGGTCCTCGTCTCCCTGTCGCAGATGAAAAAGGCAAGCTGCGCCCAAGAAGGACCCTGGCTTCGCGCTTCGCATACCTCCGACGGCCACTGAGGTTAAGGGGGAACTCGGCCATTTCGGTGCCGCTGGGCGTCGTCCTCCTTTTCCCCTGCATCGTCGTCATTCTTATCCTGGTGCTGTTTGTCAGGCACCCCGGTTCCTCGGGGAGAATATTATCGCCCGCGGGGACGCCGCCAACAATAAGGTTCGTTCCGCCTGTGCTGCGCAGCACCAAACAACGCGTATGGGCTCTCGTTTCCCCCGCTAACACAGGCCCGTTGCAGAAAAATCAGCGAGAAGCACGACAAGGTGTTCGTCGAGGGCTGCGCCGAGGTCGACACGAGCAAACCCCGCGCCAACGCGGCTTTCGTCGTGCTCGCGCGAAACAAGGAGCTGGAGGGCGTCATCCAATCCATGAAGTCGATCGAGCGCCACTTCAACCGGTGGTACAATTACCCCTATGTCTTCCTCAACGATGGGGATTTCGACCAGAACTTCAAGGACACTGTCCGGAACTACACCTCGAGCTCCGTTGAGTTTGGCAAGGTTGGGCCGGACATGTGGGGGTACCCTGACTGGATTGACAAGAAGGTCGCCAAGGAGGGCATCAACAAGCAGGGCGATAATGCCATCATGTACGGTGGCATGGAGAGCTACCATTTCATGTGCCGCTTCTATTCCGGGTGCGTTCTTACGGGCCTGCTTGCCATACTCGGTCGGATGATGCTGACACAGTTCAGTTTCTTTTACAAGCACCCGCTCCTGGCAAAGTACGAGTGGTACTGGCGTTTGGAGCCCGAGATCAAGTACTTCTGCGACATCACCTAGTACGATAACCCCCCTTTCCGTATTGCGACTGCAGGTGTACTGACCTTTGCTTCCCAGCGACCCCTTCCTGGCCATGATCGAGAACAACAAGACGTACGGCTTCACCATCGCGGTCAAGGAGCTACGCGAGACGGTCCCCAACATCTGGCGCTACGCTTCGGCTTACAAGCGGCTCAACAACCTGACATCGCAGGGCTTGTGGGAGATGTTTGTCGAGCCGCGGCCCGAGAGCCACGAGGAAGAGAAGAAGCCGGCGTCCGCCAACGAGCCCATCCGCCTGCCTGACATCGACATGGAGAACATGGAGGGCGAAAAGTACAACATGTGCCACTTCTGGTCCAACTTTGAGATTGCCCGCCTCGACTTTTTCAGGAGCAAGGCATACGAGGATTTCTTCCAGATGATGGACCGCAGCGGCGGCTTCTGGATGGAGCGTGTACGACTTTTTCCCCCTTTTCCCTCCGCTTTTATCTTCCTGGTATATATGACTGATCTTTTCCCCTTCGTGAACATCAGTGGGGAGACGCTCCGATCCATTCCCTCGCGGCCGGCGCCCTCCTTGCACCGCGGGACATCCACTACTTCCGCGACTTTGGCTACCGCCACACCACCATCCAGCACTGCCCCGTCAACGCGCCCGGCCGTCAGCTGCCGCGGCAGCCCTACCTCGAGCGGACGACGCTTAACGAGCGCGAGCGCCTGGAGGAGGACCAGTACTGGGAAGACTATGACCCGCCCCAGGAGAACGGCGTCGGCTGCCGCTGCCGGTGCGACACGGATATCGAGGACGTTGAGGGCAAGGGGGGCAGCTGTCTTGCCGAGTGGGTCGATGTGGCGGGTGGCTGGGCGAGTCCTTGATTTGTATCTAGAGGGGAATGTCTGCCTGTCTGCCTGCCGCTATGTCGACTCGGCTACTCGCCCTTCTCTTCTCCACCGGTCTTAACCCTTCATGTGGTGGTGGTGGTGGTGGTGTTGGTCGTCTGTCATGTGTTAATTTGGAAAGAAAAGGACACGAGAAAGGAAAGCGGAAAGCATATGTGCAGGGGGTTTGGGGTGCAAATGGCATGGATGGATGGATACTGGCTTTGGGGTCCTGCATGCTGTGCGGCTTAACTAGCTGTGTAGTTGGTAATGTCGTTGTCCATAGAGTTTTGATATCATCTGTGCTGTCTGTCTGCCTGTCTGTATCTCTGTCCGGTTGGTTGGCTGTCATGGCTCGGTGTATGGGGAAGCGGCTTCCCGTGGCCTTGGATGGATGGATACTCACCGCTTCTTCTTGATCTCCCCCCTACATCTCTGTTCCTGGCTTTAGGTCTTGGTTTGGTGTTGGCTCTGATCTGGATACCTACCTAAATACGTGCTTGGTCAGTAACTCGTGTTGTACATATCAGGTGCTAGTTCAGTATGGGACAAGGACAGGATGTGTTATGCTGTGGTTTGGTCTTCTTCTCCCTCAAGTGCTCGCTTAAGCGTTGACATCTTCTGGCGAATATTTGCAAACCTCTGGCACAGAAGCTGTCGGTAGGCGTCACATGGTACATTCAAATTCAGTCCCTTGCGAAGCAGGCACACCACCATCATGAACTGGTGGCACGCACCGGTGGAGCAGTAAATAAGGAGAAAGGGTGGAATGCAAAGACGTAGTCATGGGAGAATAACCTTGGACATAGGCCCACGAGACTCGAAGACAACACCATCGGGGCGAGGAACTACAGTGTAGTAATAGCCAGGACTTCTGGGGTCTAAGCTGCCTCATCACAGCCGAAAGAGGAACATAAACACGAAAAATCGCAGTGAGTCCATTCTACTGTCTGTCCTCTAAACCCCCGGCGTTTCATCCCTCCCGGCTCCCAATCTATCCCGTGTCTATCATGAGTTAAGTTGCCGCTTCACCCAGTGTAACATGCTTACTGCCCACCCGTTCGTTCCAAGGCAAAAGACAAGCGTTGTGGGCGCGTTTACCACGCCAACCCCCCAACATCCGTCACAGCCCCGTGGCTCGCGTCACCCACCAGCCGCGCATACTTTGCCAGTACACCACGCATTGGCTGCATTATCGGGGGGCTCCACTCCTTCCTCCTCCTTTCAAACTCCCTCTCCACCCCCTCTAACCCGCCGGCGCAGTCCACTCCGGGTATCTCGACGACATCGATCCGGTTCGCCACCGCATCGATCCGCAACACATCACCGTCCCGAACGAGGGCAATCGGCCCACCGACGGCCGCCTCGGGCACCACATGGCCCACGATGAAGCCATGGCTGGCGCCGCTGTATCGCCCGTCCGTCACGAGCGCGACGTTGCTCAACCCGGCACCCATGATGGCCGCGCTGGCGCGCAGCTGCTCGGGCATTCCCGGCCCGCCCTTTGGGCCCTCGTACCGCACAATCAGCACGAGGTTGCCCTCGTCGGGGCGGATCAGGCCCCTCGCGAGCGCCTCGTCGAGCTCATGCTCCTTGTTGAATACGCGCGCGCGACCCGTGAAGGAGAGGCCTTCCTTGCCGGTGATCTTAGCGACGGCGCCGCCGGGGGAAAGGTTACCGCGGAGCACGCGAATGTGGCCAGTGGGCTTGATCGGGTCGGACAGAGGCCGGAGGATGGTCTGCCCCTCGGGGAGGGATGGCCAGTCGCGGACGTTGTCGGCGAGGGTCTTGCCCGTGACGGTCATGATGGAGCCGTCAATGAGGCCGTGGCTGATGAGCATCTTGAGGACGGCGGGCGTGCCGCCGATGGTGTAGAGGTCTTCCATGTAGTACCGGCCTGAGGGAGCGAGGTCAGCCAGGAACGGTGTGCGGTTGGAGGCGCGGTCGATGTCGTCGAGCGTGAGTGGCACGTCGGCCGAGTTGGCCATGGCGAGGAAGTGGAGGACGGCGTTGGTGCTACCGCCGAGCACGATGGTGGCGACTAGAGCGTTCTCGAAGGCGGCGCGCGTCATGAGGTCGCGCGGCCGGATGTCTTTCTCCATGCAAGTGCGGATTGCCTCGGCGGCGCGCTCGCATTCGCGACGCTTCTCGGGCGATGTCGCGGGGAAGGACGAGGATCCAGGCAGGGACAGGCCCATGGCCTCGATAGCAGTGGCCATGGTGTTGGCCGTGTACATGCCACCACAGGCGCCGGCACCGGGGCAAGCGTGCCGCTCGATGTCCTCCATGACTTCACTAGGTGTGGCGTCGGCGCCCGAGGGTTTCTTGCGTTTGGCCTGCAAGCGGCCGTAGGTGTAAGCGCCCGAGGCTTCGTAACACGTCGAGATGTTAATCTCCTTGTCGAGCAGCGAGGAGTGGCCCTTGCGGATGGTTCCGCCGTAGATCATGAGGAACGGCCGGTTGTGGCGGGCTGCCGCCATGACGACGCCGGGCATATTCTTGTCACAGCCGGGGATGCTGATGTTGGCATCGTGGCGCTGAGCGCACGTCACCGTTTCGATGCTGTCTGCGATGATCTCTCGCGACTGGAGCGAGAACCTCATGCCTAATCAGTGGTGAGCAACGACATTCAGTCGAGCTGTTGACCCGCATTCAGGGGTCAGGGGCAGCTGTGAGCTGCCGGCTATCACTCACCCTCTCCACCCATCGTGATGCCGTCAGAGACACCAATGGTGTTATACTGCCATGCCAGCATTTTCTGCTGCTCGACGGACTTCTTGACGATGTTGCCGAGTTCAAGCACTGATGTCCTGTAAGCGGTTGCTCTCGGGGACCGGCTCTGGCATCTTTCACTACTCACAATGCGTACTAATGAGCACTTTTGTCAGCTTTGCGGCTCCGAGTGAGCGGACTGTCATATCTGGTGGACTCACTTGCACGGGTTCCCCTCCCACCACACGGTCGCGATGCCCACATGGGGTGCGCTCTTCATCATGTCCCTGTCCGGGACGCCAGCCGCGTAGAGCATGGCCTGGGCGCCGGGGAAATCATGGCCCCGCGTCAAGACTTGAGACCAGCGGTTCAAAGGACCGCCGGATGGAAGGCATTCAAACTGGATGTAGTCGCCCGGCTTCGGCACATTCCGGTCGCTGTGGCCGCTGTTGTCTCGGGCGGTTTCATTGCCATTTTGGCACGGATGTAATTCGTCTGCGTGAGGAGCCATGGCTCTATGAGATCGAGCGCGCGGATATCCGATTCTATGTTTTCTTTCGAGCACCGGAGCTGTTGAGCAGGTGTGATGTCAGAGGAGGTGGTTGCCGAGCTGCCCGAGGATCGGCATTCAACAATGGATATCTGATCCTCTTGCAACCAGAGATATCAGGGAAGGAGCGGTGCACCTTGGTGTGATGTGTCTGCGGCCTGAGCGGTCTACACAGTATGGCTGGCTCCTTCCACAGGAGGACGACGGCGCCTCAAGTTGCTTCGGTCCAGGCAGGAACTACTCGGGGGATGTGGCCGCGGAGCACAACGGGGTCCCCAATGACGAGCTGGGCTCCAGTGCTCCATCAGCTGCTGACCCATCTTTCGGTGAGCAAAACCCTGATGACATGGGCCGTCACCGCAATTGCTTCGCTCAAGATTGGCTGCTGTCCGGTGGAGGCACGTTAGAAGGCCGGGAATACCTTGGAAGCTTCGGAATCCCTGCCGGAGTCCCACTCGCGACCTGTCGCCAGTAACGGTCCGAGCACCTCAATCAAGCCCTGATTTGTCTGTTAAAGTGGGACGTAGCGGGCACTGGAAGTTAAGAACACAAAGAAGAGAAAAAGATAAGCATACAAATTGAAGAGAAAAAGTAAGAAAATAGGGAAGAGAATGACAAAAATAGAGGTCAAGGGGAGGCGGAACAGGAAAAGCAAAGATCAAGAAGGTCAAAGCGAAACAAGAAACGTAAGTACTTGTTCCCATGTTCCGCGCTAACAAACGGGTTGTATTGCGAGGCGCTGGTGGTGGTACATGTTGGACTCGGAGACAACACTTTTCCTATAATTCCTTTGGTTGTTGTGACAGAGCACCATCCGTTTCAATAAACTGGAATATCCGTTCCAATGCCGGCTGCAGGCATGCAGTGCAGCATGGCTCAGCAGCCATAGCTTCTGCAAAGTACTCTGTACTAAATGGCGCTCAGGTGCAGGCGCGGAAGAAGACCCGAGTTGCGACGGATCGCGAGCCCATATGCACAGCACGTGGTAGGAGGCATGGAGCAAGCTCGGCTCTGCAGGGGTAGGTGGAGTTAAGGGGCCGACGTCAAGGTCCTTTATCGGGCAACGCAAGGTGACACAACACTGCATCTTGCATCTGGCTGATCTCTGCCCGGGTTCCTCGGTTAGGGAAGCGACCCGATCCAGCGCCGCGGGGCTACGGAGCATCCTTCAGGACTGGCCTGAGAATGCCGCAAGACCAATGAAGCAAGGCGTGCTCGGTCCAGCTTTCGAGTGTGGTGCTTGGTCAGGTCGCGATGCAACATCGGATTGAGGCGGCGGGGGGAACGGAGACGGGACCGGTCCGGTTATTCTTTGCAAGCGAGCCCAGCAGACGGGAGCCGAGCCCGGCGGCAGATAGCCGCGAAACCCGGAACGAGGAACAATTTCGCAGCTAGCGTCGCATGTATTGCCTGACAATCGCCGTCCTTGCGTTTTCGACTATCGATTTCTCATTCCTCGTCGACACATCGGAGGATCGGAAGGTTTCCATGCTGGAGGTCAGTGGGCAAGGGCAGCCTTAGGGAAGCCGAGTTCGGCTGCAACTCGATGTTATCCGGTAACTACCCAACACAGCACACAGGGGCGACCCAACAACCCTGGTTGTTCTGCCGCAACTCACACTGGACCTTCCGAGTGAATCGAGCTGGTGCCTGCAGGCTCAGTTTCGGTACCGGGGAACTACCTGACCGGTACTCGAAGACTGCAGATGGAGGGTCTGATGCGCCATCGCTGCGACCTGGAAATAAGAACCCCTTTGCGACGAGTAGGAAATGCAAAGACGATGACTTGGAAAGGGGCTGGGTCTTCTCGAATTCATGCCAGGTACAGATCCCAAGATCTAGCCCACTGAATTGCCAACACTGCTGAAGGTTCATTGAGCAACTTGACAAACGGTATTGCTATTCGAGTCTAGCACAACCACGGGATACCAGGGCGCCTTATTCCCCTCGCTGAACCCATTGCACCCATTGCATGTCCGCTCCAACCAGCCAACAACCCAACATCCTGCAACCCTACATCATCCAAGACCCAACCAGCCTCACTGCCGAAATCCATATGTCATGTTGTGACCCTGTTGAACAAGATAGGAGAGGCTAAGAAATGGGGTATGAGTATGAGGAAATTGGAAAACACAGTCCGCCGCTCAAGTGTCCTCCGGCGTCATGTGCCGTCGTCATTGCGAAACGTCGGTGTCGTCGACATCATTTCCATCCGTCCATCCATCCATAGTCACACCCCTGCCAAGCCATCACCAATGCAACGCCAAGGGGCGTTGAACAAATCCCACAGCATCGGGGAGAAGAGAAGGAGGTTGGGGGGGAGAGGTGTGTCGTGTAAACTTGCATACAACGAACTGAAAAATCAGCAGCAAGGGGCGAAGGTTGCCGAGGATAAGGCAAAAAAAAAAGAAAAGAAAGGAACAAAGAAAACAGAGAGAGCTGAAAAGCCAAAACGGAGCAAAACATGTGACGGGCAAAGAAACCCAAGATACCCACGCCCAGTGTATAATCCTTCCTGTGAGGTGGTTGCAAAGCGAGTCAACCTGAACCCAAACAGAGCCTAAACCAGTCCCAAGCCAACATCAACAACCAGGAAAACAACCGCCCCAAAACCATTGACAAGAAGGTAAGATACCCACACAGCAACAAGCCATGCTCACAACTGGCCACACACCCTCAACCCACCACCCCCATACCCACAGCCCTCTCCTCCTCCAGCCTCCTCACCATCTCCCTCTCGCTCGGGCTTCTCGGGTTGGCATCAATCCCCAAGATGGCGCTGATCCGCGTCTTATCCTGCTTGCCCTGCCCCTGGCTATGGCCATGCCCATGATGATGCCCGCCGCCACCACCGCCGCCAGCAGAGTAGAGCTGGTCGTCGGGGCTGCCGATGGGAGTGATGGGCGTCTGCGCGGCAATGCCCAGGTTTGCGCCCGCGCCGCCGCCGCCCGTGGTACCGCTGCCGCGCCACGCCTGCTCGAGAACAATCGGATTTGCGCCGGGGCCGTAGTCGGCAGCGACAGCAGCCCAGAAGGACGCGCGGTGGGCGTTGTAAACGGCTGTCAGGCGCGCCATGTCGACAGGGTGGCTTGCCGCGAAGCTGGGCGGGCTGTGCACGCCCCCGGCGGAAGCAGGTGGCGGGAGCGCGGAGCAGTCTAGGCGGAGAGGCCCAGGTCCGGGACCGTGGTGATGCGGGCCGTTGTTAGGAGCGCGTGTTGAAGCGTTTGAAGCAGCCCGGTACCCCGCTGAGGTCGCGGAACCCATGTTATGGGGGTGGGTGTCATGAAGAGGGGTGGGGTAGCCGCGAGATGTTGTAGGGGATGCGGTGCCAGCCGAGCCGGGCCCACTGATCAATGCAAGGGCAAGAGTCATCGAGGCAGGCTTGGGCAGGATCGTGGGCAGACGCGGCGAGGTGTTCGTGGAAGCAGTTGCTGACATGATGCTGGGGAGCTGGATACCGCCGGGACTGGTCGAGCCGTATGAGTCAGGAGGAGAAACAGAGCGACTCGGCGCGCCTCTGCGCTCATGTATTGGCGAGGATATGGTGGTATGAAGGATCGGAGAGTGTCCACTGGTCGAAGATCCCGACGACATGGAGGTCGTGCGCTTACGGCGATTGCTGCCGTGGCTGAGTTGATGATAATGAAGACGGCACGCAAGTTCCGTCTTCTTCAAGTGGGCCGCGATGTGTTTGTATGGCATTTTCTGCATACGCGTCTGGAGGAGATAAGCTTCCTGCGCACGGTAGCCGTCAGCAACTACATTTTTTGACGAGCTGGCCTCGATTTACGAGCTATCGGAATTACGCACCTCATCCTCGCTCCATGCTCGCCCGCCCCCAGTCGAAGCCGTCTTCCTGTTCTTCGTGATGCCATAATCATGGCGGTCGATGGCGTCCGATTTAGGCGTGTATGGGACGTGCGGCCCTGACATCTGCATGGTCGGAGACATGATTGCCGAGAATCCCAAGTCACCAATGATCGTGGATGCCCTTCCAATAGAGTGGCTGGCTCAAGCTGTTTTGCCAGGCGGTATGTCACCAGAAGTGAAACTTGCAACAAAGGTTGGTGCTCGTAAAAAGAGCAAGCAGGACTGGCTGCTGAAGAAGCGAAGTCGTCTTGTTTCGGTATGGACCGCAGTAGAGATAGGTTACCCAGAAGCAGAGTCCCTTCCACAATCTTGCAGGCAAGGACGTCTTGGGCGTCCCGTGAGAGGGAGCAAGTGGCGTAAACCTCGAACAACGGACCCAGGCAGTTGAAACAAGTCGATATGTTTCGAAAGTGGTACTCGACGCAAAGGCTCGGCCAGGCGAAGAAGAAAGTATAATAAACCAGATTATACCGTTTATAGGTGAAAGTAACACTCCCAGAAAAAGAATGTAGGCAGCGAAACTAGTTGGTAAAGGCGAAAGAGTGACAACGTTAGCTGCGAGAAGGGAAGTAAAAAGGAAAGGGACACACAACGCAACAGCGTAGTGATGGTGAGGGAATCCACACTTAGCGCTTGGTGAGTAGGAAGACAGAGAAGAAGAGGCAAAAGGGCTCTGGCTGGGGAGGGAGCAAAGACGCTGATAATAATGCATGCTATTGTTGCATGACGTCCGGCTGAAGCTCATCCAGTCCCACAAGGCGGACCAGGGGGAGGCCACCCCGGGCTTGAGGCCTGTTACAGACCTCCGGTGTGGAGACGCTTTGGGGGGGAGAGGTCGGGGATATGGTTACACGGTGGTGTAAGTTGTGCAGGGGAGTTATGTCATAGCCTGTGGAATGACCAGCTCAGGCCAGGCCAGACCTCATGTGCAAAGGCACGGCTAAGGCGAAGGCATATTTGAGTGAAAGAAGCGGTGACGGCCAGGTGACAGGGCGCCCTGGAAGAATTAGCCATCACCGTGAACAAGCCCTTCTCGATCATCCAGCAACAGAACCGAGTTCTGGAGAACTGAAACAGACGCTCAACCCTTGTCGCACTCGACAGCCAAGACAAAGGCGCCCGGTTCAGAACGATTCCGGGCGATGGGTCTGGCACACAAGTCATGCTGTCCACCCGAAAACGGACAGAACAAAACTTCTGGCCATCTCCCGCTGTGGCACACGCAGCACTTGCTGCCGGGAAACCGTGGCCGTATTTACCGGCTAGGATCTCCTCTCGCGTTCTGGAGAAAAGGTACGCCTGGTGAGGTGAAGACTCGGGCGATGGCAGACTGTATGTCCCTGAAAACGGCCAACAACGAGGCTTCGGCATTGCCGTTCCAAGGAGACATGCCGTCCCGTTGTTGCAGCGCTGGACCAAACTCAAGGCCTTGTCGCCGCGAGAAAAGGTATTGTTCGAGAGCATGTCGTGGATACCTGGCATCGGTGCCTGCCGCCTTGGGGCCCAAGACGAGTCGGCCAGAAGCAGAGAGAAGAGATCGGGGCAATCGAAGAGGCGAAATCGAGAACAACCGGCCGACCTCCAGGCACACATGGTCGCGGCCCACATTTGGCAAAGCGCAGGCGCGGAAACAGGGTCGAATCGCGATGCGTCGAGCCGTGTTAAAATCTTTCAATCGAGGTACGATCCTGTAACTCTTTTTTCTTCCCCTTCTTTGCGGGAAGGAGGTCTGTGACCTGACGTTTGACACTGTTATCCTCTTGCTCGTCGTTCTTGCCGAGTGTAACAGAACTGCCCTGGTGCCTGACCATCGCTTCTCATTGGCTGCGGAGATTTGTGCCGCCCCTCTTCCGGGGTTCTGCGGCTCTTGCACTTTGCAGGGGCCCGCATGCCCCGCGCTTGATCGCTTTTTCTCAGTGGACTCCTATGCACGAAGCTGCATCGATCCATCCCGTCTGTTTGGTTTGACATCTTTCGGTTGAAACGCGACTTTGTTTCTACCACAGTACCCAATTGTTGAGACGGGCGACCGACAGCAGATATCTCCATATACACGACAATCCTCATTTTCAGCCCGCCCCCACAGACTCGCCACTCTTAGCTGCAGCAACAGGTGGTCGGCGCGTATGGCCGGCGGCTCCGCGCGCTTTGAGCCAGAGTCACACTCGACACACATAGGATGTCCTCGTTCGAGGAGACCTAGACTGAGAGGCACAGCAGCAAGCTTCTTCAATGCGGACGAGCACAGCCGCAACCTGTATCGACCTTCTCGGGCCTGCCACCCCGGTGTAAAGGGGCAGACCCAAATGCGCGTGTGCGGTTACAATACAAGACTCATCACTTCTACTTACCTTCAAGCTCACGCGCGCACACTGAGGTTTCGATCGATAGAGAAATGATCTCATGGAAGAGTGGATCGCAGAAAGTTGGCCCCTGCACTCGCCCTGCCTCAAGGCTCAGATCAGTTCCGGTCATGCCTCAAACTCGCTAACCGTGGGCTCGCCCTCAGCCGTGTCTCAGGCCTTACTGAATCGGGTCTCTACGCACAGGCCAACCGCCCTCGGACCCCAGCACAACCGCGAGAGAAGAGGCTGCGCCTTGCGGGCCACAACCTTCACCACTATTTTGCGGGCCTTGCGACGAGGCCTGGCCATCCCAGTTGCGGCCAGCAAACAACGCTCGAAACGCCCCGAGTTGAAAGATTGACCGAGAAGGTTAAGTCAACCGAACTTTGTCTTGGAGCATCGGACGACCGCGAGCGCCCAACGACTCGGGATAACTCGCCCACCTTATTGCAGTCGACTACGACAAAAGCAGGTCGATTCTGTTCGGCAATTCCAACAACCCCAGCGCCGCATATGTTTGGTTTGCAGATGTGCTACGTCCGATCGTCCAAGCATAGGGCCTCTTCCTCGGCCGGTCTTGGGAACGGGAAGGAACGACGGCAATTGTGAGCGCAGAAGATGACCGGGTACTGCCTTATAACGCGATCAGAAACGGCGCGAATCACCCTCCGATGGCCCGCCTCTGCTTCAATCCGTCGTCGCCCCGCTGTTTCCATCTTAACAACGGCGGCCACACAGATGCTGACCTGTTAGGTCCGTTTACTGTCCACTGCAAGCCGTCCCGGCTCAGGGGCAAGCGTTGTTTGCTCCTTTACCATTGGGCGCGTGATGGAACTCGAGCGCCGCCTTTGACCTCAAGCTGCGACCGCCTCGGCTTGTCAACCCCTTTCAGGCAGAGGCGCCACACCGGATCCTGGCTCACCATCTACACGGAAGCTAAGGCGAATGTTCTCAGCAGTCACGCTTACCCTGTCCATCGTCTCGCTTCCGGCCCATGCTGCGGCCACTGGCCGTTAAGAATGTCATCTTGTGCGTAAGGTTGCAGTGGCTTAGCCCCAGCTGCCATGGTGCTGACAAACAAGCGTTCCGGCTCCGGCCCTTGCTTGCTGAAAAGAACTCGAGCGTCTAAGGTGCATCTACTTATCTCTCGCTCCGATCGTCTGACGAAGTTCAGATGCGCTTAGAGTTTCATGGAGGATCCATGGCGCCGTCTGAAGAATCAACCCAGCATGAACCTGATCGCTGGACCGCTCGGCGATGATTTACTTCATGATACTCACCGGCTTCTATCCTTGCTCTCGGCAGATGATACATTTCGCAACCGCACAATACCAACCGCTGTCGCTCTCGGAAGGAGCCTGCTTGCACGGCCGAAGCATTTTTCGATAAACCCGATTCCGGTGGTCTGTATAGATCACCAAACTGGTGCGGGTGCAGTACATTGCAGCCACACTTGCTTCCTCTCTAAAGTTTCTTACGACTTCATACCTTCCACGTTGCACAAGGCTTTCAATCTGGGCACCCGTTCCTCTCCAGCCTCGGTCCTTGACTTCATGTATTCGCTTGCAACATGGGGTTCTGAGCACCTTCCGGACCTTGACATTCTTGTACGCGGTTCTCTCTTCAGCTCCTGTTTCGATCAGCTACACGACGGGTAACGGAGATACCGGGGCTGTGCCGTCGATCCGCTCTCACAAAAGATCGGAAGGAGTCTCATTCGACGTTGTAATGACATAATGCAGTTTCACACGTTCCATCTTGTAAGTGTTGTAAGTGTGAGTTCGCATGCCGGAACATTCAACGTAGAGTTTCACCAAAGGACTGTTTGTATAGAAAGTAAGTTTGCACGGTTCAGCCTACTTGCAAGCATGCGAGCCTGTTAGCTCTCAGCACATGTCAAACCTGATGTCTTTCATTTATCATTGTCGAGATGCCCTGGCCATTAACATAGTGCAACTATAACTGTTGAGATAGTGCCTCCGGGTCTTCTAGAAAACACTCTGGTTGCGCAGTTGGCTCGGCCAGCTCCTCTTGTGGATGATGCAGAGCAGTCCATCTACACATGGGCACATCAATTCGGGATCGACTGAACCGTAAGTACTTCTCTTGTTGGGCTGCTTGGAGTACCTTCTTGTTGACGGCTTAACCCGAGGATAGCAGCATTGCCTTCACAGAACCGACCGGAATAGAGGTGCATAATAGAGGCACGCAGCGAGCAGCAATCACATATCTCATCACAGATTCATCTTGCCGTCCGCCAACCTGAGCTGCCAAGCCTGGGAAGGGGTTGTGTATCCCAGATCTGGGGAACCACAAGGACAGGGTCACAACGGGCTCGATAAGCGAGCCCGCCACAACAGCCTGGTCCATGTCCAGGTTTCTGAGGCTGGCCTGTTGAGCTGCAGACCACACAGACACAAACCATGCACACCCTTCTGCAAGAGCGCGTCCGTCTCAAACGTGGTGTTGACATGCTGGAACTGGTGCCGTTTCAGGCAAGAACCCCCAACCGCCTAGTCATTCTAAGACAGCATGAACATGCGGCGCCACCGCTATTTGTTCGATAACTGACCACACACAGGCAAGCTCGAGACAAGGTAGCTCTTCCAACCATGACGAAGACTATGTGGCCTCTCCTCTTCGGGAATAGATGGTGTGGGTTACAATTCCCTCTTGCATAGAGCGCTATGGCCGAGATAAATCTCGCTTTCCGTCCGGAGGGGGATGGGATAAGCGCTCTTAAGAAGTTCAGGGCCCTAAACCACCGCTGACTCCTGCCGAGAGATCTGGGGAGGGATTGAGATGGTTATCCTCCGAGAGCCGAAGCACCAGGCCCCGGTGATGGTCACTGAACTCTCCGGCGGCAGTGTCTCATTCCACCAGTCGGCTGATGGAAAGAAGGACTTGCCGCAGCCACCTTGTTCCCAACATCCTCCTCTGCCGGGCCGTGCTACAGCCAGGTTCTTGCTCCCATGATCGATTCGGGGTAAATATGCAGCGGTACTCCCTCAACCCGGTTTTTGTCCTCGGAATGGACCACATTTGCTCGTGTCGTTTGGTGTTCTGCCTCCTGGGCATCTTAATCCTTACAATTTCAACACGAGTTAGCCGTTTCACCCTAGCCACCTTCGGGAATTGCCCAGACGGCTCGAGCTGAGCTGTGCGGGGACCCGATATATGATGGGAAAGTATTGATGAAGGCGTTGTGGGACATTGGACAGGTACGGCCCGAACGTGCAAGCCAAGCGTCAACTGTCTCGAGTATCAAGCCGGGGTCAGATCGGATTGTGTCATGAGGGGACCCCAAAGTGGCTCTCTAAGTTCTCTTTGTAACAATCGCGGATTCTCAGGCAGTTGAATTGTGTACTCGGCTCCTGATCATCGGCTATCTACGCATTGTTGTCTTAAAGTCCAGAGCAGCCAAGTCCGAATTGTCCGGAGGTAAGGATCGTTGTTGGACATGACAGGCAGATCGCGTCACTTGCTTTTCCGTTTCGGGATCGACCGGACCATCAGATGCGCGTTCGTTCAATCTCATAGCTGGAGGGCATGTCCATCTGACAGCATTTGAGATGACATGGTTATTTATGGGGTTTGTTGGCATCTGCAATCATATCTGTTGCCGGCGGTGAGCATCCTCGTACTGCATATTTGCATTGGTACAGTATTGTATTGTACCTCACTCACATCTTCATTACTACCCCGGTGTGTGTCTCCGGACCCCGAGTTGATGACAGGTAATAATACCATTTCGACTGCCGGAGCCCATCATCGGACGGGATGCTGCAAATACACCCAGCTGCGTAATGGGTGATTTCATGGGGTTGCAGCCTCGCTACGCCAAACTCTCGGAATCTTGTGAGACTTGTAACATCGTTTCTGTCGGCCCCGGCGTTGTGCTGTGCCCTTGTTATTTCTTTCGCATTTCACTCAACACTGTAAGCCCGCTCGAATCACTCGCGAATGGCGTACTCAACCTTGATTGTGTTTGCCTTTACCTGTCATACGGACGAATGGCCGTTTAAGCCGCGTGTTTGTCCTGTCGGTTGTCACCAACCGCCAAGCTCTCTGCCGTCGGTGATTGTTGTTGACCTGCTCTGGGGCCGCCCTTCTGCCACGTCCATTCGTACAGGCGTACCGTGTGTTACAATGTCTTGATCTGCAGAGCTCCTCATGAACAATTCCACGCGTAAAATCTTGCCGTGTAAGATGTGAATGTCAAGGAATTGACGCTCGGCCCCCCCTTTTCGGGCTCCAGGTCGAGGTCTGTGGTCTGTGCTTCTCGATTACCGCCGGTGTGGGACCCAAATCGACATAGTCTGAAACAACCGGCCGATACCGTAATGCGTAATTGCACGAGTCTAGGCGGAAGGGGCAGCTCGCTTCGCCCCACACGAGACCTTTCCTCAAGCAACCGAGGCTGTCGCTTACCATTTGGTATTATACAATACGATCAATCGTACTTTACCTACCTCTTCATGAGCAAAGGCAGTAACCAATTGCTGCTTGCATCTTGCGGGATGGTGTTTTCTGTTACAGTATGGTGATTTAAGCATGATCCCACGGCCGTTACCAGCAGAGGACACCAGTCACGAATCGTCATTGGCGAAGGGTACGGATACGTGCACACAAGTGACGCCTCCCCGTCATCGTGCTTGCAGCGGTCCAATCTCTGCGAGAGCAATCACAAGCACAAACGCTAGCGCCAATCTGGAGCCAGGTATGAGCTTACCGTTGTCTGACAACCTGCTGTATAGATCCGCGCAGCTTGAGAAGAAGGCCATTCAATTATAATGGGTAGCCAGGACATTACTACTGACTCAGTTCGACGTGCTTCAAACAGAGCCGCAGTGGGCATCGGCCGCCAACAATGCTCGAGCCAGTTTCAGTGACGGCCCGATGCGAGAGCTGCCGGGCCGGCGATTCCGACGCAGGTGTGGCTTGCGACGGGACACTGGTCCAGTGACAAAAACTTTCAAGCGGGAAGTCACCACCCCACTATACTCTTGGCACAAACCCAATCCACCCAGAAAAGCTTGCAACCGCGCTCTGAGGTCACAGACATCTTTCTCAAGGTTTTCTCCACCCAGCCCCAACCCCCCATTCCTGATACTTCCACCAGTTCGAGGTACTTCTGCTCGCATGTCTTGAACTACATCCTAAGTCGCCTGTCCGCTTGTCACTCGCAGGTACCTTCCAGCTTCCCTCAACCTTGAAGAGTCGTGTCGTTGTATGCGCTTGCGCGATTCTTGAACAAGCCCATTCATCCGTAAGTGCCAGTTCCTCTTCATCTCAAATTTTCGAGACCCTCGGGCCATCTTATGATGGACTCGACGTGTGCTGCATGAGACACGCTACACTGCTCGCTGCACAGCAAAACCGCTCACCAAAACTGGTCAATCTGGTCTCTGCACACGGCTGAAAGGATGATGGTACCGTGTACCAAGCAAACCTCGCAGCCGACCTAAGAATCATGTCAATCGACAGGACAGGGCAGCTTCTCCCTTTGAAGCCCTATGAGCACGCACCAGCCCGTTGGGGTTTGGTTGTTTATCTTCAGGGAACTTTCACGACGCTTCATCTCATTGCAATTGTCCTTCTCTGCAGACCGCTGACCGCTATGACACGAGCTAGATCATGCATCAGTGGACGATTACACCTATGCCGGAGTACCTCTACTCTAACTCCACCAGCCACTCCAATGAACTTCAGTGAGTTACCTCGTCCCTTTGTATCTCTCGGTATCCTGGCACGGCCCCCAAGACACCTGACCGTGCCCCCTCTCCAACCCAACCCTCCCCGATTTGCGTACTCGATGTACTTTCTCCCGGTGCATTGTCCTGTACGTGTACACTTGGGAGCAGAGTAGATCTACGACGTGGGGAATGCTCGGGCGAAATAACTGAGCGTCATTACATTTCCCCAATTGTGACTTGGGCCCTGAGAACGCCCGTCTGCCCTTTATTCCGAGCTCTCCCTTCCCTTTGGGTTTCGCTGTCCGATCCTGGTCTGTTGCTTTGCGCCCGGGGAGCTCTCCCAACAGACCTCTCCCCCGTCTGTGATGAAGAAGCAGCGGACAGCAAACACGGTTCAGTCATGGCGTCCGCTGCAGACGACATCGATGCCGGCGTTGCAACTCCACCAGCAGCACCAGCAGCAACAACACCATCCGTCGCCGTCGCCGAACACATTCGCTAACCATGCCGGATGGTACAGTCAATCGCCTTATGCTGCTGCTCCGCAACAGCCCGACCTGACTCGGCGCGACCAGCAGCAGCAGTCGGTGGACTATCGAGCATACCCCACCCAGCCACCCCAGACATCGCAGCAGCCACAGCAGCCACAGCACCCGCATCAGCAGCAGCAGCAGCATGCGCAGCACGCGCAACACCATGTGGCCCAGCCCGTGCAGCCTCATGCCCAACAGGGCCAGGCTCCACCGCCCCAGCAGCCGCAGGCCCCGGCACCGGCACCCGCGCAGTCGGGAAGGCGGAAGCGACCCGCTCCAGGTGCTCATCCTCCAGCCCATGCTCCCCAGCACGCGCCGCAACATGCTCCACAACACCAACCTCAGCATACTCCGGCTCACGCTCCGCAGCACGTTCCGCAGCACGCCGCTCAGCATGCACCCCAACACCCCCCTCAGCTTGCCCAGCAACATCCCCCTCCGCATGCTCAGCACGCTTCTCAACACCAGCCTCAGCATACATCCCAGCACATGACGGGGTCCCAGCCTGGCCAACAGCAGCAGCAACAGCAAGCTGGGCAGCCTGCGCCCATGGCGGCCCCTCAGGCCGCGCAGCCTTCAGCTACGCAGCAGCAGCAGCAGCAACCACAACAACAGCCGCAGCAATCGCAGCAGCAGCAGCCCCCGCCGCACCACCCACAGCATGCGCCACATGGGCCGCATCCTCCGCAGCAGCAGTCGCAGCAGCAGCCTGCCTCCGCTGGCGCTCCGGGCCCCGCTCCAACTCAGCCGGCTGCTGCACCGGCGCAGCCCGCTCCGGCCGACGACACTCCGGCGCCGCCTCCCGCTAAGAAGAGTCGGACAAATACGCCTTGGACGCCGGCTGAGGAGCTTCGGCTGAAACAGATGCGTGATGCGGGCCACAGCTGGGCCGAGATTGCCAAGGTATGCGCCGTCGATGATGGTACGAGGTATGCTAGGAGCTAATATGATACAGACCTTTCCATCGCGAACAGAGGGGAGTGTGAAGAAGCACTGGTACAAGGACATGCATTATGCTGAATTCGCTGAGGACGAAGTACATATCACCCTGTTGTTCTCTGTTACAGCATGTCAAAGCTGACTGTCCATTTAGAAAGCGGCCTTGTTCTCAGCCATCAAGGAGTACGAGAACAACAAGTGGAAGACAATCGGGCAGAAGGTTGGAAAGCCTGCGAAGGCCTGTGAGCAGTATGCCAAGGAGCATTTTCCTGGTGAGTGATGGTGCAGTTCGTGATCCGAAGGACCCGGGACAGAAGCTGACAGTTTTGTAGATCTGTTTCCCCCGCAGAAAGGCAGATGATGCACACTTTGATCGCCTCAACCCCTGAATGCGATTAGGCTCTGGCGGAGGAGCTGTCTTCCTCCCTACCCACATTTGTCGGCCTCCTGCAGTCCAGCGAGATTTGGGGACAACCGGAGCTCCCCACACGGAGAAAGTTGGTCATGTATTTCATGATTATCTGGTTCATTAGCGGCCTCTTTATGCTTGCCATTTATTGTCTCTTCTTCCATCTCGTCCCTTGACAGTGTTTCTGTCCATGGCTATTCCCACTCTTGGTTTGGCTTGTTGGAGTCTCGGTTCGAAGAAAGTCGATGCCACGGGGCTTGACCGAAGGCATATTTGGTCAATGTCGTTCTACCCCCTGGGACATTAGAGGTCACCAGCGAGGTCACTTGGACGTAAGTGCACCTGCTTATACTGGGCTGCCAGGACTTGGTAGCCAGGCGTGGTGCAACGAGGAAAAGATGTCGGATGGTGGTGGTCATTTCTTTTACGGAGATTGTCTGGGCCTGTTTTTCATCATAATCGTCTCGTAAGCATCATTTGCTGCCACTATCCGGAAGTTAGTTGTCTTTTCATGTTGATTGGCCTCAAGAGCACGCAGAGCAAGTTAGCGCAGCGGGAGTAGGCATGCTTCGGCAAAGTGATTGATAAGGTGAATGGGTCATTTTATCTGACGGTCTATCAAATTCACAGACCATCAAGGTGCAGTGGGACTTATCTAGTCTAGTAGCGATGAACGCTCCCACAGCGTATATTGTTTGCTCAAGGCTGCTGTGTACTGTATCTTAGATGCCAGTCTGCCGAGAATATCCGAAAATAAAGTAGAGGTTATATGTTGGTATGGTATTAAGTGGTGTGGGTGTGTACATTTACACTAGATGGCCGACAGAGTCATATCCTGGTGCATGTGAACGGCAGTCCTTATCGCTTATATTGGAGCTCAGTGAAAATCTTGATCGCGATGCTAACAACACGAGACAAATGTTGGTCAAGTGAGCACCAGCAGAGAAAACGATGGAAGATGGTGATAACCGCCTGCCCAATCAGCTGTGGTGTGACGTTTCTGGAAACGGACATAGCGGTTATCTGCAGTGGCTCCACAGCGTCTGCAGGGGCCTGGAAACGGTCTGGGGAAGCCTGAAGTTCGTCGTGAATGAGGACTTGGCATCCATAATGGCAGAGACTTGGGAAATGGATCGATCTTGATGTCCGCTTGCTCTTGAACAGTGCAGTGATGTTGTTGTATACACTTGTGTATGCTGCTAACATCCCAGTTGATCCCTGGTTGCTAGTTACCTTATTGATGTATTCGCCCAATCATCAATCCCCTGATGGCAGGAATCGAGGATGAGGCCAACGGCTCTGCATGTCTGACCCAACACGAGGGGATGCAGGAAATGTCTCCACTCTCTGGGTGGCGTGCAACTTGACTTTTAGCCACCTTGAATTGGATCGTCCAGCGTAGCTGCCGTTCTGGGAGTGGAAACTGCGGAGATGAACCAAGCCGAGAGCCCCAGCTGCTAAGATTGAACTTCGCGCTCTTCTCCCCCTTTTCCACCTCCAACCATTCGGCGACGGGACCTTCAGGAGCCCACTCACTCTCGTTTTACCTCCATCCAGCGCCGTGCCAGCCGTTGGGGATCGTTCGCTTCGCACAGAGGGGCCCGGAAAGGTCGCTTGTCCATTCGTTTCATTTGAGAATCGTCGGTGAAACGCGATCTCACTGCTCTCCACCAAGAAATTCACGGTCCGATCGTTCAACGTCCCACGAAACATCCGCCCCCGATCGAACCATTCTCTACGCCTACTTCGCACCCTACCATTTTACGCGCTTATCAGGCGCTTGAGGACCCTGGGTTTTGTTAGGGTTGCCTGGCACCGACTTCCCTCGGCCCTGCATTCCAACACGCCGCATTTAGGACAGTTGGAGAACACGCAACCGGAAAGGTGGCTCACGACTGACGATATATCGGAGCCTCGCGAACGTCGTCGCTTCTCCCGAGACTTTGATTTCACCGAGACATATCCCGCGCGCCCGGTCATAAGAGCACCATGGTTCGATCTCTCCTCCCGCTGGGTGCTGCCCTGCTCGGCGCGACCACCGTCCTGGCCGCCGACATCCCTACCTGCTCGTTAGAGAAGAAATGCCCCGAGGAGGCACCCTGCTGTTCTCGTGAGTAGATCTCGGATCGCGGGCATACCATGCCTTCCAGTCTTGCACTGTGAAGAAAGACCACGCGACTGACTTCGGGGAACATGCAGAGTACGGCCAATGTGGCGTCGGCGCTTTCTGCCTCGGCGGCTGCGACCCGCGTATGTCCTTCTCCCTCGACTCGTGCGTGCCCGCTCCGGTGTGCAAGGACAAGACGTACAAGATGGACTCGCTCGACCGGTACAAGGACATCAGCGAGTATCTGGGTGACCCGGAGACGGCGGACTGGGTGGGCCAGGGCGAGCCGCTCCTCTACGACGGCAACGTCCTGCTTACCATGCCGCCCAAATCGGTCGGCACCGTGTTGGCTACGACGACGTACATGTGGTATGGCAATGTCAAGGCGACGCTAAAGACGTCCAGGGGCGCCGGTGTGGTGACGGCCTTTATCCTGTTCAGTGATGTCAAGGACGAGATTGACTACGAGTGGGTGGGCGTGGACCTTCACACTGCCCAGACCAACTACTACTTCCAGGGCATTCCCGATTGTAAGTGTCTTCAGTTTGTGACCGTCTTGTGGCCGCACATTTGGGTACTGATTACTGCTCAAGACACACACACCGGCAACCTCACGGTAGACGGTAACACGTACGACGAGTTCCACGAGTACGAGATCCAGTGGACGCCCGACGAGATCAGGTGGCTCATTGACGGCAAGCTCGGCCGGACGCAGAAGAGGTCCGATACGTGGAACGAGACGTCCAATCAGTGGGCGTACCCCCAAACGCCGGCGCGGGTGCAGATCTCGCTCTGGCCCGGTGGCCTCGAGACCAACGCCAAGGGCACCATCGACTGGGCGGGCGGCAAGATCGACTGGAACTCGGACGAGATTCAAGACTACGGCTACTACTTTGCCACGTTCAAGGAGGTCACGGTCGAGTGCTACAAGACGGACAAGGCGCCCGGCACCAACAAGGGTGTGTCGTACTACTACAACGACATCTCGGCCACCAACGACACGGTCGTCGACAGCGATAAACCGACCGTGCTCAAGAGCCTCCTCGGCACGGGTACCGACATGGACAAGGGCGACAGCACCACGTCAGGCAGCGCCTCGGCGTCGTCCTCCTCGGTCGCGTACATTCCTGGCGGCGGCTCGGCGCCCCCAAACCAGGTTCCCGGCGATGAGAACTCGGATGATTCGGGATCAGACTCCGGCAGCGGCACCGGTGGCAGCAGCGGCGGTTCCAGCACCGGCGACTCGCTGGCTTGTGCCACGTCCGGGTTTGTCCAGTCGTGCGGCCAAAGCGGCACCAGCAACTCCAACGCGGGGGCTCGCGATGTGGAGCGGGGGCTCGGGGCCAGCGCGTTTGCTGTGGTGGTGGGGTTCGCGGGACTGCTTTTGCTGTGACAGAACACACGTGAACTACGGCCGAAGTCGGCTCACGCATGTTACGGTGTTGCTTTCGATGGGATCTCTTGCAACCTAATCCGTCTCATCTGGTCTCATCTGGTTCGATCTGTGGGGGGTTGGTATGCCTGTCCCGGTGAAGGGATATGGACGGAGATAGAGGGCGAAGAAGGGGCATGGGATGAATATCCGACTGTCTTGAACGCATGCGACCTACTTTGGGCTTGGACAGGGCGAGCCATTTATCTGCCTATTCACTTACTGCTTTGTTTGTATTTCTCTCTTCTTCCTGTATTGATGTTGATACCACTCGACGAGCCGTATATACGCGCGGGTTTGATGTCTACCTTGTGTACGTGTATGGACTGGTGAAAAGGTGGAGGGCGCCAGTCGGGGTGCCGTGATCAGAAACTGTGCTGCAAGACTCTCGATGATTTCGTAGAGGTGTCGTTTTCTAGAGATGATATTGCTGCTGGTGCTTTCTTGGTTTGTTGTCTGCGTTCTATTTCGTGTTCTCGGTCGCGGGTTACCAGCCTGCCGACGACTGGACCCTGACTGGGGAAAGCGGAAAGGGGGGTGGGGCTGTTTAGTTTTTGTGATGGCTTTGGCTGTCGACCACGTCTCTTGCATTTGTGGAATTTCTGGCTTACCGACCAGGACCGCGATGGTAGGCAATGTTCACTCTCTCTATTTGAGCCGTTCGATCTCTTAAAGCTCACCGACCAGCTGCCCCTAGCCGGGTTGAAACTGGCAAAGGAGGTCCATCGGCTACGGAAACCACCAGGTGTGATTTTACACGGATCGAACTGCCAGTGGTGCCTCTCCGAAAGCAAGGATCATCGACCTGCAGTCACCATCGAGCCATTGGCTTCTTTGGTAAGCTTGTGAGAGATGCGAGGCGGAAAGCCGTTTTTAGTGCTTCTGCAAGGTGCCCACTACTACTAGTGTACCTGAGTTAGGAGTACGAATTCGGATGGAAGCACGTTCACTGTAACTAGTGCGACAGACCCGAGTAAGGTATGCATGTACTACACCAAGACTGAGAAGCTGTGGAGGTTGGTATCCATGAAGGTGACACAGAGAGAGGCAAGCTGGTCTTGTGATGCGAAAGGCTTGCTGTGTTCTGCGTATCCAGCTTGCCTTGTACACATTTGCGGATGGTTTGGCTAGGACCTACCTAAGGTACCTTGTGGTAAATACAGTACCTACCTATATCCGTACACCTGACGTTTTCACAACCCTAATGACGCACGTTCTCAACCTTACATCCCGACCCGGGCTCCGGCCGAGTCCCACTGAGCACCAGTTCAAGCCAACCCAACGCCCTGACGCCGCCGTTCACGTACTCGCTCTCGTGAGCCCCGACCAAGTTTCGCTGGTAGAGGACATTGGCCCCTACGCGGCAGATGCGGTCGACGTGGTCGTCCGTCGTGGCGATGCTGGTGAGCTCGTCCATGACGGCCTTGTACACGAAGAGTGGCATTTGCGGAATGCCATCTAGAGAAAACAGAGCAAAAATGCGCCGTCTGTCATCACTCGGTGCTAACACAGCGGCGAAGGAGATCACTTACGGTATCCCATGTGCCAGTTATCCCCCAACACGCGCACCATCTCAGCCGCCTTGAGGATGTCGTCCCCATTGGTGAAGTACTCGAAGATGTCATGGCCCATGAACATGGCGACCGCCTCGGCCGGCGTGGTGCGCAGAGCAGCGAGGAATGTGGTTCTGTTATACGGCCCGTCCTCGCGGAGCTGCCTGATCAAAAACTCCCTCGCCTCCGGGTACTGGGCCGTCACGCCAAGGAGGACATACGGCACGATGGCCGCGTAGGGGGTGCCCGTGACGTTGTAGACGATCTGCGTGAAGTTGGACGGCACGCCGCCCAGGGCTGCCCCGGCGAAGCTCAGCTCTGGCGCGTACGACGCTTGCCGCTCGGCCGCGAAAGTGCTCGCTAGCGCACCGCCCGAGTATCCCCAGAGCGCGTAGCGGGCCTCGCCCTTGCCCTTGTTGCTGGCGAACTTGTCAAAGGACAGAACGGCTCGAACCGCGTCGAGCACGGCGTGGCCCGCCTGGATGCCCGCGCTAAACGCCGCGAGCGGACCTTCAAAGTCCGGCACGCTCACGGCCCAGCCACGGTCGAGCCCCGCCCGCACGTTGGACATGATGTTCTCGCCGTGGAGGGTCGACAAGCCATAACTCGGGCTCTGGTCGACGTCGGGGGTGTTGTAGGGGATCTGGTACGAGACCAAGGTGGTCTGCTTGGCCGGGAGGAGCGGGAGGAAGACAGTCGTCACGGCCCACGACGCCTTGTAGCGGGCGTCGGTCGACCGGAAGAGAAGTTGGTAGGCCCCCGCCGTGTTGTTTACCAGGAGCGTGATGTTGCTGTGTGCCTTGCGGACGCGGAGGATCGCACCGGGGGCATGTCTCTCGAATCCAGGGGTTGCCGAATACCACGGGTCTTGGCTGGGTGGGAGTTGCGGTGCCCCCAGGACGGTCGATAGCATTGCTGCCAGGATGGCAAAGGTTCGGAACGAAAAAGCCATGCTGAGTAGTTCCATCTAAGGAGCAGGCACTCCGAAACTGTAGCGTATTTACAATAGGGAGGTGGATTGGAGCTAGGATTTAGGTGAGACCAAAACGTAAAGAACAAGACAGTTGGGACTCGTAGTACACAGGCTGGACCTTAAATAAAGGAGTCCCCATGCTCCTTTTCTGAGATGGCCCATGGTTCTCCGATATGGCCGTTACCACCTATTCCAATACACCAGACAAGCGAGCCTCGAGATAATTATGAGAGCTTTTGAGCAGTTTTCTAGCTGAGGTGTGCCGTGTTTGTAATCCACCTGCTGCCACACTCCAGGGATTCGCTTCCTTCGAAAACAAATTCCGACGTCAGGTGTATCAGAAATGCTACTTAATATTGATCCGACTTGATATTGGCCTTGTTGGGTTAGTAATACACCTCCCTTGATCCTCAGCGAACGATTCATGGCGCTCTTATGGTCGTTTGTCTGCGCTGTTTGGTCTGGTTCCTGGTCGGCATCATTGACACAAGGACGGTTCACTAATTCTGCAAACGGAGCTGGGAAGTCAGTCAAGAACAATCGTGATTGCTATCCCAGCACCTGCAAGTCCCGGGCTACACTCGTTTACATCTCATGATGAGCGCCAGACACGATTTCTAGGCCAGCCTGGCAGCACGCCAGCAACCGCCTGGCCTCTGGCAGCCTCCCCTGCTTTGTGCAGTGGCTGGCAAGATTCCTCATTGCATACTTCGCCGGAAGGTAGCTGTCAACCTCCTCAGGACCCAATGCCGCTTCGTAGTCTTGCAGCGTCTCGTGTGGCATATGGTGTTCATAAAGATGCCTTACCGAAACGACATGCTCTTCTAGAACGGTAGCCCTCCGAGTCAAGTCCCCATCTCAGAATCTCCGTCCTCCCAAAAGAGTATACTACCCGCCAGAGCATGTCTTGAGAGATGCTGTTGCCTCCCCAAGGAGTGTCCTGGCATCTATCCGGAACACAGTGTCAGCAGATGCTCTGGGTCATGATGGAGACAAGAATTATTACCTTGCTCCGGAACCGTCGCTTTCGGCTCACGTTCCATGGCAAGGCAACAGTTTCAAAAAACGATACCCCAACCATCTCTTGTCCTCCTCATGGCACATTGTTCGTAACCCTGAACCTTCAAAACCCGTTACCAGCCTCCCAATACCAGGCGGGCGAGCTGGCCCATGCGAAGCTAAATCATCATCCTAATGTGTTCCTCCCAACCGCAAACATCAAGAGGTACTCCGCTTATATGAAGCCTCCACATCAAGTCGTCTCATCGCACCCACTAGCATCTCAACAACACTCCTCTTCCTCCTCAGCGCCGCCAGCCGGAGCAAGCCATCCACCACGCCCATCTCCCCGCACAAGCGCACCATCTCCACAGCGATGAGGTCCGAGACAGACGAGGCAGCATACTCATCACTATCGCCATCCCACCAACACCCGACCAGCCTATCCTCCTTCCCCCCCCCAACTACACGACGATCATCATCCACCATGGCGCGGGCGCGCACCGCAAAATTCTTGCTAGCCAGCTTAAGAAGGTGCGCCAGATCCCTCTCCCCCGAATCCGACACAGCCGGATCCGCCAGCAACAGCAGGCGAACCAGGCCGCGATGCCCATTCCGCGAGGCATACCGGAGCGCGGTGTGGTTGGCATGGTCTCTCGCGTCCGGGCGGGCGCCTCGCTCAAGGAGCATCGTGACCGTCTTTTCGAAACCGTAGCCCGCTGCGAGCATGAGCGGCGACACGCCGTGCTGGTCGACCTTTTCGAGGCTGCGCCGCCGGTGGATCCAGCGGGTCGGCGAGTTGAATAGCGCTTCGATGGCGCGGACTGTGGCGTCATCGGTACGGGCGGGGTTTTTGGGATGGTTTTGTTGGGAATAGGCCGGCATGTGGCTGTGGCCCGAGTAATCTGGGCCGCGAACTGCGAAGAAGAGGATGGTCTGCTTTTTGTCCGTCAAGGCGTCTAGGCTGGCTCCATGGTTCAGCAAGAGCTTGATTATCTTGACGTTGCCTGCGGCAGCCGCGGTGTGGAGGGCTGTCACACCGCCGCGTGCGGCGCAGTTTGCATTCGCGCCGCTAGCTAAGATGGACCTGACCCTGTCAAGGTCATTCTTGTCGACAGCGTCATTCAGTGCGCTGTGATCTAGGCCGGCGTACACCGCCGTCTCGGGGCTGCTGTTGAGAGGATGGGTCGGGCTTTGGTAGCTCAACGTGTTGATGTCAAGCATCACCTGGCTCAAGTTGGGACTGTGATGAACAGAGAAGACGTTGACCTCACCACCAAACCCGCTGCTCGAGATTTGAGCCGCATGGTGCGGTAAATCCGAAGCGGAAAACCAATATGGAATTTCATCGGAGAAGTGGCTGCCATGGGATGGAGGGTCGGTGGGATCGACCCAGGGAAGTTGAGCAACCGTGGGACTTGGATCGTGTCGCGCGAAGCTGGGTGGATGGATCGACATCTGAGGCCCCGAGAGCGCGTCCGGAATGAACTGAGCGATCATAGCGGTGCGCGTCGGCCGTTGGGCATTCCGACAGGTCTCGTCAGATGGCCAGACTACAGAGATAGGATGCTGCCGCGGGATGTCGGAGATCGGGGGCGTCCTCTCGCTGTCGAAGCCATACGATACAGGCGAGTCCGCCATGGGAACTTGATTTCCCTCGCTCGTGTTTGGTTGGGGACAGGGCGGTGATATTGGCGGGAGCGAGTTGGTCCACTGATTCGGCTCCGGGGCTCTATACGTGATGTGTGGGGGAGTTGACACTGGCCAAACACCGAGGTCAGCCCTCGTCTTAACCATCAGACCAGTAATCGGTATATACCCTGTGGACCGATCCCTTGCTCGATCCCTCCATCCCCAGCCAACCTGTGTCGCCTCTTGAACCGGTAAAGCTTCCGAAGGTCGACAGGCTTGCCATGTCGGGTGAAGACGGTTTCCTTGTTCGCCATCCGGTGTCGCTCGGCAACGCTAAGCATAAAGATGGATTCCTGGGTTTTGAGATTCTTTTCCAAGCCCCAAATTTTGAAATACTTCTTGTACATCTTCTGGCTGAGATGGAGGTCAGCCCACAAACTGGGCGATCTGTAAGAGACAGGTAGAGTGTACGTTGCAACGAAGCCATGGACATCTGCCATGATCTTCATGACCTCCGGGAGCTTTCCCCCGTGATTCCAGTAGAGATCCTCGATCCTACTTCGGTGAGCTGCCCAGTCTAATGGACTTCTTTGCCGAGGGAGCATGGCGGTCAAGTCAAGGGGACGGCCCTTAGATCGCGAACGAAAGAGGCTCGGCAAAGTCCGAGAACAAGATAAGAGAGGTGATGTGAGAAGAGGGGAGAAACCGCCAGACCACTCCCGGGTCTCCAGTCTGGGTAGAAATAGACAAGTGACACACTCGCGCAAGGGGTAGTGCTTCAGTCTCGTAGAGTTCTGATCAAGCAAACCGGAGAGCCAGCACATCTGCCCTTGGGCTATGGCGGCTGGCACCTCCCCGGATCTTGGGGTATCTGCCGGCCTGAAAATGGCTTCCGAGATATCAGTTCCAGAAATTTGGGAAGTTGGGCAGCCTTGTAACCGCTCTGACGGGGCATGATCTGCATGGCCCAATCGGGGGGAGGGGCAGCCAGAGAGGAACGGCTCCGCCAGGAGAGGGCAAATGGAGAACCACCGCTTGCGAACTCAGACTGGGAGATCAGCAAGGAGGGAGAGAATTTAGGGTCTGGTTACACTCAACTGGTGAGCCAAGGCCGGGGAATTGGGCTGTGAGAGCCGATGGGGGCGTGTGCACATGGAAGCGTGCTGAGCAGCAGTGGTTCATCGACCAGGCCGTTAACGCCTGTGCAGCCGTTCGCTCACCGCCGAGGTTGACATTTGAAGAACTGGGGCCATGGAAAGCGTTGCACAGCGTCCGAGGGCTGGCGGGAAGGCTCCGCGGTGCTGATGGTAGGTTGAAACTCGACGGGACTGGACGGAGTTGTGGTCTCAGCGACGCCTTGGTCGAGAGGAGGAGGACAGGCGGTCGAGCGGGTCTGTTCTTGGTGGATGAGGAGCGGGATTGATTGACCCCGCGTCTATGGAAGCTGACGAAGCCGGCTATCACTATTCTTGGTTACACGCACCCAAGATGAGCCTCATTGCCAAGCGGGTTGTTGATCGGAAGAGAGCTCATCGACCGAGATGGGGGCCGATCCGATCAGCGGCGACATGTAGCCCGGACAGATTCTGCTCAACACGCGGGACATCTGCGCAGCGCAAGTCCCGATCTTATCGGCTCATCCGCCGGGGCCACGGAGCATCATGTTGCTGATTGCGGACCGGGGCGAGGTAGGTTGTGAAACGCGGCGGAAGAGGTCCGGTTGGTTCGAGCAATGCGCGGACCACTTCCCCGAACCGTCTTTGTTCTTTAAACCACGGATCGATGCTGGTGGCCCGACTTGCATGGTCATCACGGGGTTCAATCCAGCGGTTGCCTTACGGCTGAGTTGGCAAAAAGCCCCTGAGCCTCAAGGACCAAGGCACAATCGGAAACCGAACATGTAGACGTCAAGCGGCTTTCACAAGAGCCAGGCGGGAGAGAATCCCAAGCCGGCGAGGCTGCAGTGGGGAGGGGGCAACGGAAAGGCATCCGGATGATCACCAGACAGCGGACGAACCGCAGGCGTTCGCAAGGAGAGAAGGTTGATGGTTGACGTGTGAAACTCGGGCTGAGAAAGGTGCGATCGCCAAAGTTTACAAAGGGTCGGTCCTCTGCGCAGTACTAGTATGGAAGTTGCAGCCTTAGAAGGAAGGCGCATCAGGTCGACCATGGCTGCGCAATGGTAGTCCGCGATTTCCATGTTGACTGAACGTTCGTGCTGAGCATTGAGGAAGCTTGCTGGTTTGGCAACTGAAGGCCACAACCCTGGCTCCACTTGCCGGCTTGGGGCGGGACGGGCCCCACCAACCGCCTTCCATGCATCTTCCGTCTTGGAGTGTCAAAAACGGAAACACTGCGTCTTCTCACTCGGCCGACAGGACTGCCAAGCAACTATCGCCATCGCGCCGCTGTCCCCCGTATTGCTCAACCTTCCCCAGAGCACAGCGGAGTAAGTTCTCTCGGCCGAATCCGCAGCTACGTAATCTCGAAGTTGTCAGGCTCGTCAACGAGCCCCAGCCTGACCGGCTGCAAGTCCGCCCACCATGTCGCAAAAGATCACCTCCAAGAACCTGCAATACACGGCCCAATTGCCGCCCTTCCTGGCGCGTTTGCGCGGCCAACACGCAGCCGAGACAGACCCCAACGCCCCCGACCCGATCCTTGCTGCTCGACGCCAACCCGGCAAACCGCGCTCTGGAAGTGCTGAGGCCGAGGACGCACCGCTAGTGGTTGACGAGCATGGAAACGCCGTGGACGTCACTGTTGGTGCCGACGGGAGCGTCAAGGAGAAGGACCCTGCATCTGCAGCCGAGGTACCGACGCAGCTAGAGGGTTTGGAGGACTCAGGGGATGCTGCCCAGGGCGAGAAACTAGCCGGCATCGGCGAGCAGAGAAAGAAGAGGAAGATTGGAAAGATCATTGGCGCGGATAGCGACGACGAGGATGACGAAGAGAACGCCAAAGATCAGAAGAAAGAAGGCTCTAAGCACATCAACGGCACATCAGCGCAGGATGGCCGGGAGAAGGACGATTTGGCCATCGCCGCCGCAAGAACCAAGGTCAAGAAGAAGGCGAAGAAGATCAAGCTCAGTTTTGGAGAAGACGAGGGCTGAGCAAGTGTATTGCCATTCTTCAACCGAGTCCTCATCGCGGTATTGTCCGGAATGACGGTCTCTTCCGATGTGCCGACATCTCAACCCAGTTCTTTGACCCGGCGACGAAAAGGCCAGTCATTATGGCAGGGGCCCGCAGCCACCATCGGTACACAATCCCATCTTCGGCACGACATCACCTCCGATCCTGAGACAAGAATAGGACGGAACCCAGACAAAACTACTCAATCCCGGAACACCCTGCTTGACCATGCGTCGAGCGGGCGTCTGTGTGACAACGGCCGAGTATCGCCTGCATGCCACCTAGATTGACAGGCTCGGTCAGCTGTGGGAAGTTCAGGAGGCCGCGAACCGTGTTCCGGCATTACCACTGCAACCTTGCATTGCTGACGGCGGCAGTCCTGAAGTCCAACGGCTAGACTCATCTCTGCCGCTTGCCGTCCTTGGCGCTTCGAGGCCTGAATGAGGTCTTCAGCAGACGACATCTTCGTGTTGGGCTGCGGTTTGAAGCGCTCTCTTGCATCTAGCAGCCTGCCGCAGTTGTCCCACTGCACTGTATCCTCTCTGGATCGTCTCTCACACGGAGCGTTTTATGACGCTGCTCGAACTTTCGGGTCGGCGTGGAGCTTGGGCCGTTCAACCGCCAGCGTCTTCATGGGCCTACCGGATTTTTGGTGGAAGATCGGACGCCGTCTTACCCTTACCGGGAGCTGCTTCTTACGCCCTCTCCGATTCAATCTCCTGGAGCCTAACTGGCCGGCCAAGTCAGGCAGCTAAGGGGCTTGTCAGCATTGACTGTGCACGCAAGGGCTTGATGACAAACGGGCCGCCGGTAACCGTATGCAGGGACCATTTCGCGTGTGTTCCTGCGAGGCGCCCTTTGTGCGGTGGGGTTCATAGCTAGGCTCGCCGAGACGTAGAAAAGACCTCTATACACCCTCATCTGCCTGTCCGAATATTCTACAAGCTCATGCCCCTCTCACAACCCTCCCATATTTCGCTGTACCTGGTAGTACCGTCGCAAAGCCCTGTTCACCAGTACTCAGGCTTGACATGATCGGCCCAGGTCTTGGGCTCCACCCAGCCGTGGTGATCATGGCCGTGGCCGTGGGTGTGGTCGTCCTGGGGCCCGACGTACTCCATCTTGTAGACGCTGCCGCACTCGGGGCACCGCTCAACAGGGCGCTCGCGGTCCATCTGCGTAAGACGAACGTTAGTGGGGTTCTCTCCCTCCCCGGATAGGGTTCGGAACGCGGGCTTCAGTGTATTACTGACCCTCAGCCAGATGACGTTGTGGGAGTCGGCGGGGTAGCCGGTGCAACCGGCGAACTGCTCCTCGCCGGCGGAGCGGACCATGATGGGGTCGGCGAGGGTGCCTGTCCGGGGTTTAGATCAGCTGACGGGCTCCCATGCCCGCGCGGGTTGGAAGAGGGCATCGGCGAAAATGCTTACCCAGCCGCGAGGCGTCCAGAGGCCGCATGTCGAAGATGTCGACGCCCTCCATCTTGCCGATGATTTCGAGACGCTCGAGACCAGTGGCCTGTTCGAGATCAGTGGGGACGGTGCCGGGACGGGCGCCGGGGCCGAGGAGGTCGTCATCGGTCTTAATCTCTGCTCGCAGAACCGCAAATTAGCCGTCTGCGTCCATCATCAACCACTCACGAAAACTCGTGCTCCAAGCAGCTGGCCCCGCGCTCTCAATTGTTCCACCTCAATCCATTGTTGTCGCTGCCCAGCGCCAATTTGCCTGACGTCAGAAGCTTTTCTCCCACCATGACGCAACACCACCTCAGAACCCCGAAACAGAAAAGGTTCCGTACCGCTCAGAGTCTTGATCTTCGGCTGGTCGGTAACCGCATTGCCTATCAGCCGAGCAGAATCCGTCAGTATCTGTTCATTCCGGTTCTCAATGGGGTGGTGTAGGAAGCTCTTCTAGGCTAAGGCCTGCGCGACATTTTCGGAGCTCCCTTCTTCCCCCCCTTCGACCCAAGTGGGTTTTCGGGTATTTTGCTTACGGCGCACGGCGGTGGTGGCGATGCTGCGACGGAGGGCCGGGGCGACCGCAGCGCGGCGCGCCAGGGCCACGGCAGAGCGCTGCAGGAACATGGTGTCGTCGGGGGTTGTGGTCGCGGGTCAATTGAGGTCGGGGTACTGTTTGGGATGGGGTGAAGCTGTCACTCTGGAATTGAGAAATGGTCTGACTTGGCCCGAGCCGAGCTCCCAGGTCGTTGCTGTTTGGGGTTTAGCGCCGCATGACCTGGCACGTGGATACCTCGTTCTTGACCACTCCAAGCATCTTTGTTGAACCGAGTCCCAGAGACGGATTTATGCTGAAATTAAGGGTAGTAGCTCTTTGAGTCTTCCTTTTCTTCATGTTTTGATCGCGATGCCTATTCTGGGGCCAAGAGTACAAGGTCATGGTTCTTGCGAAGGAAACGCTAAACCCTGCTCCCACTTACCGCTCCCCGTTGAGTGAGACCATGCCTTCAAAATTGAAACAAAAGTAGAAGAGATTAGAAGACACCTTCATTTGTAAGGCTTCATATGTGTGCCCGACACCCCTCGGTTAAGGGGATTCTCCCCAGAAAAAAACCTCAACGACGTACCAGGTATCAACCGCCCAGGGAAACAGTGGCCCGACCCCATGACCGCCCTGATGTCCGCAGCAGTGAGGTTCTCCAGCTCAATCCTATCACCTTTATCTAAAGGTGGCGTTTACGCCAGCGATCTACAACCAAATATACCCCTCTATCCCACTCCAAAACCCCACCCACTCCCCTATAACTTGCCCAACCCGAAGCCCTGTACCAACCCATCCTGATACTCGGTCGCAACATGCACACCTGTAGGACTCCAAATCTTGCTCTTGACAACCCCCCTGCCCGCCGCCGTACGCGGGAACCACATCTCCTGCACCCACCAGCCATCCCCTTCGTCGTCCCTCATCACCGCCTGCTCCGCATTGACATGCACCACAAACGTATAACTCAGACTCGCCGCCCGCGCCAGCGAGTACCCAAACCCAACATGATTCCCCACCAGCAGCAGCCCGTTCCTGTCGGCGACGTAGGCATGCGCAACAACATGCGCGTTGGCATCATCATCCCACACCGCCGCCGCCCCCACCTCGGCATCATTCCCTTCTGGTTCAGCACATGCAGGTACTAACGTTAGCGGCTTGCGAAGGCGATATAACATCAGCTCGCGCCGCTCATGCACAGGTCTTCCTTGGTTATACCCCGTCATATCGACCTTGTACATTTCCGCGACGGGGAACTTGCCCGCTTGATGCGCGCCCGCGATCTCCACCATGCCCGTGATGTCGACGGGCGGGGCGGGCGGCCAGGCCGAGGGTGGGCGAGACGAGAGGATCGAGGCGAAGCGCTGCTGCGGCTGGGGTTCCTGCGTGGAGACGCCGGCGCTGTCGGGCTCGGGGAGCTTGAGGGAGCAAATTGCCGTGAAGCAGGGCGGGGAGAGCGGGAGGGAGGCGTCGACCTTGGGGAAGTGGTCACCTTGCGGGTTCGTGCTGGGCTGGGAGGGCTGCTGGGCGGTTACTGAGAGGGTGGCGAAGGTGCGGGAGGAGGTGAGGGGTGTGACGGTGTAGAGGTAGGGGCGGTTGGGTATGCCGGGCCGGGTGAAGAAGCCGTTGATTGTCTGGGTCAGGTTAGCAGGGAGCTATGCTGAGTTTGTGACGGGTTTATTGCTGTCTTTCTGACCTACATGAATATCGAGTCTATCGGACAACTTCGTCCCCTTTTCATCCTCCATCTCCCTCCACGCCCGAACCACGGCCAATGCTGCTTGGGCGTAGACATGGCCTCCAAAGGCAGCCTTGTGCGTAATCATACGTACATTTCCAGCCGGGATTGTCAAGTCGGAGCCCGGCAGGTACGCAGCTCTCGTGCTCATGAACTGGCGTATCTGCCCTTCCGAAGGCAGTCTGACCAAGTTCAAGGCTTCTTGTAGGGACTGCACGGGCTCCTCGACTGGAGTCATTCTGAGGCAGTCTGGGTTGGATTGACGCACAAGGGTTTTTTATTAGGATTCAACAAATCGATTTGAGTCCTCTCAACCAAATGAATGCTTTTGGGTTATGTGGGATACAGCCCCTGAAGTTGACAACAAGATTAGCCACGGCCTCGACGGATAGCATAAAGCAGAAGCTGGCACGAATGAGATAAGACGAACTGCTACATCAGAGCAAAATATACCAATATGTCAACTGTATCGGCCCAGATCACCGGGAGTCCGGTCGAGGACTCAACGATCGGGCGTCTGTTGACGCGGTTGAGTCGTCCTGCAGGCCGGTTGACCCACTTCGGCACGACGGCTGCTCCGGGCTCCCTCGTGTGCCGAGGTATCCACGAAATTAGACGGTGGAACGTGATTCAATTCCATCGTCAAATGGCAACGAATACTGACAGCGGATGTTTGGGGTTCTGTAAAACCTTCGTCTCCATTTGCAAACTATGCCCAATTGCCTATTGTGATTACAAACTCCGAGTCGCGTTTCTTAAGGTGTTGGACGTCGAGTGGCCCGAGCATGACAGACGGAAGCGGCGATATTTGGCCAGCGGGGAAAAGAGGGTTCCTGTTGGATTTGGCAGGTGGTCAGAGAGGGCAGTTCAGGGGTGACCAATGGCTTGGCACCAGGATTCTCAGGATCAGGAACAGGCAGGGAACTTCTGGAAGAACACAGACAGGAACATCATCATCAATCGAGTGGTTGCCCATCCTTTTGATACCCAATTACTACGGTGCAGCACATTCGTGGCTGTTGGCTTTCCAACACCTTTTGTCGAGTTTTAGCCGGTAGCCGGCCGGGCTGTACGGTGAGCAGGGCCTGGTTCCGGGCCCTACACCGTTGTGGTTGGTTGGCGATCTCTTGGGCCCACCTAGCCTTCCAGGCCTTATTGAGAGCCTCTGTGGAGTCCTTGCCTTAGGCTCTTCAGGCTGCAATAGCCTCTGTAGCTTCCTCTATTGCTAGAAGTTGCGCTAGCCTTTTGGCTTTTTGTAGTCCTTGGAAGCAGTTGCGGGTTCTGTTGCAGGCCTCCTCGACTAGTAAGCTGGCAGCCCTTATCAGTGGTGCACTCGCTGATATGGTGCATTCGCTGATAAAACACGTTAGTCTAGACAAGTCTGTCAAGTCAGACAAGTCAAATCTGAAGCTATAATCCGTACTTACTTGCGATAAGCGAGGTATGATTTGGACTTGCCTCAACTTCCTGGTTTGACCTGGGTGGATTTGACATAATTATCTGAAGCGTTGCTGAGGAGCGTCGGAAAGCGAGGTACCTTAAGCGGGACATTTCTGGGCGGACCAAGCTCAGAAACTTGGAAGAGAATCAAGAGACAACCTCTTGCACGGAGTCCCTGAGAAGAGATGTCTCCACCCCTTAGTGGACCGACCGGAACGGCAAACGGAGCGGGGTCCGGCCTGCAGCCGACATCCATCCGATCCATATCTCTGGGTCAGTGGTCGTCAGTGCATCATCTTGTACGAAGTACTGATACTCCGTAGTACTATTGGCGCCGAGGCTGTTTGAAGTACGGCCACATTGAACCAAAGCCTGCGAAGTAAGTCCGTGTCTTCGTAACAACGATGTTGTGGTTCCTCCTTCAGATTGTTTCAAGAGCAGAGTGCTCTAGAACAATGTGCCCTTTGTCAAGACAAAGTGCTTCCTGTTGCTGATCGCACAAAAGCCGATCTACCTTATCTGATTCAGTGACGAAGTTCAACCGGAACGTTAACTACAACCCACCCACTTGACTGTCTGATGACATTGTCTGTGATGAATTTAATGGAACGTCGATCCACGGAGCCAGATGAACGCCGGGCCGACGAGGCTCGGGTGTGTGTACTGTAACCACCTCGCACAAATAAACCCAGCAGCAGTGGAGCGGGAGATAAGTCCTTCATTCTGCGGCCGATCGGTTTGGGCACCTGTCTGACCTCGGAGGACGTTGCCTGGCTGCGCGTCATGTGCCGCGTGACCCGACCATCAAATGAGGTTGGCTCTGAGTGGCTGATTTTGGCGAGCGTGCGACGACATTTGACTCCCTGGCTGTACGGAACGGTACACAGTACCTACAATACACTACAGGACTGAAGGTGACCTCAAATCGGTTTAAGACTTTAGGAGCCCAGTCAATTTCAAAGGCGCATCACAAGTCCGGCTGCTTCTCTTGGATTGCGCAATATTGGGCCGCCTCTTTGCCTCCACAAGCCCAATGGCCATACCTTAGTCCGCTTAGTTCGTCCTAGTACAGAGGTTTACAACGTACCGTATGGAACAGGTTTCAAGGATACGGTATGGGACGACGACCGGGAGATGTTGAATCCAGGCAGATGGCAGTGGCCCGAGCTTCCATCCCTGTCCTGCCAGTTCCGCGGAGGCCCTGCCGTTCCTGTGGGTCCTGTGCCCCTTCCCCGCAATCCACAATGCCGGAGCAGAGTGGTGACCGAATTCAGGTTCTGCACGGAGCTTTCCGGCCTGCGAGCAATCCGAGCCCGGCGTTGTGGTACACCCGGATTCCACGTGTATCCGGACGGCTACCAGCAGGGATTGGCCTCGGTGTCGAGCAAAAGCAGTCTGCAGAACGTGAAGCCACGACACGAGGCAAAGCCACGGAAACTTCAGTTGAAGAGGAGCTGAAAATAAGAACGGAAGGCACGATGTGACATTTTGAAGATCGTGCATGGGCCAAGCGGTTCCAGGTTTAGGGGCCATTTGCGAGACGGAAGCAGGGGGGGTTTTTCTGTGCAGGGATTTGGGCTCCGCTGACTCTCTGCCAGACCTGAAGCGCACCATCTGCAGTCGAGCTTTTCTGACCAAAAGCAATGAATTGCCTCTGCCCATTACGAACCGAAATTCGGCCACTGGCTGCTTGCACCGTTTTCGCTCGACATGTCGGTGTCCCTTTTCTGTCTGGCAGCTGTCGCTCATTTGCCGGATTCGCCTCGACGATGATCAGGAGACACTGGGCACTAATTCGGGTCATCTGCGCTCTTTTGCAACGCTGATGAGAGACTTCCATTGTTGGTCAGGTCGAGACTCCCAACAAGCAGCCGCTAAAGCTTGCAGAGAAGACGCCGTGCAACGACTCCTTGGGTTTGGCACCTTCTCTCCGCACTTCGGCTTCCCGATGACCACTGCATCCTCCGTTTTGCAGCCTGTTGTCGTCCCCGAGCCGTCCTCTGCGCGCTGACGAATCGGCTGCCCGGTCCAGCTTTCTTCTGGCGCCACAACCACCGCCCTCCTCCAGTCAGCGGCACCATTCGTTTCCAAGCCCAGAATTCCAGCCTCTTATCCCCAGAAATTCCTCTATTGAGACTTGCTGCCATGCAACCCTGCTGCCTCTGACTAGCGACTGCCCTGGGTCAACCTGGGTCACCACTCACGCTATCCTTCCGCTAGTGGCTCTAGGGCTCTGCTCCCCAGCTTCCGGCGCCGTCAACGAGATCGCCGTTTTCTCCACCCAACACCGACCAGCTGGATCCCGATGTCCCATTAGTTAAATATACCCATTGGGCTGAGAGCACGCGCCCATTCCCCATCCCGCTCTGCTCGTTCCGTCTGTTCTCCACGATCCCGCTCCCGACTGTCTGGACCCCCCGCGTCCATTCTCAGTCTCGAGACGAGGATAGCAAGCCTCCTTCGCTGGCTTGAGAGAATCATTCCTGCCTTACCATAATCGCTGCGGAGACACCGAGTTCGTCGACGGTTGTCGAACCACCTGACCGCAAGGTCAGCTCACCTTCCCGCCGCTTCCGGAGAGACAGCTTCTCCATGCCCCGCCGGAGCTCGCCATGTCCTGAGTGACCTCGATCAGCTTCGGGTCTCTCCGCGGGATTTCTCGGTTTCTTGAACTTGAACTCTCACCTCTCTTGGAGTCCCACAACCTCAGACCTGGTTGAACATGCCCTACTAACACGGCATCAAGCGTCACCACCAGTCACAGGCGACTCTGGTTGACGGGAAGGAAATGGCAGACATGGGCCTTCAAATCGAGCCCATCAGCCAGAACTTGGAGCAGTACGGGCCATGGCATTTTGGCGACGTTCGATTTCAACAGGATCATAGAGCCGAGCTTGAAGCCGCCCTATTCCAGACCGCAACAATTCCCGACTTGAGTGACAGGCTCTTGGAGATCTCCAAAGCGACCAGAGCGGACTGTGTTAGCCCCGCTCGCCCCGAGGTGACCCTCTCGGTGACAAAGGGGTCGAAGCCTACGGTTCTGGTGACCCCTGGACCAGCACCCGGGAGCACGACTCCTAGCAGCGCAACCACGAGGACTGCCCGCACCCTCTTCCCGCCGACGCTAGACTCATTTCTGGCTTTCGCTCAACTGACACCTTCTAACAAGGCGGTTGTGACCTTTCCACTCGCAACGCCATGCCCACCGCCAAGGCGGTGTCTCAAACGCCGTCGGCCCGACACAGACGTCGATGGCCCGAACAGTGCGTCTCTGGGCTGCAAGAAGCGCCGGTTGTTAAGGCACCTCATCACCTCACGCCTTTCCCAGCCCTTCTCCCTCCCGGCCACCCACATCCCCAACCGCGAGGCTGTAGCATCTGGCGACAAGCGCTTCTTCAAGCTGGCGGCCATCATGTCGGCCCGCCGAATGAACAGCACCGTGCAGTCGCAAGCGTCCCAACCCCCCCAGCAGCCAAGCCCATCAACCTGGCTGCGCCGCGCAGCAGTCCTCAACAGCCTCCGCGCCCGCGTCTGCGCGGAAGCCGCAGAGCGCTCCAACGTTACGGTCTCGGACCTGGCCGCCAAAGCAGCCGTCTTCCAACAGAGCAACGGCTCCACGGCCTTTGTGGGCGGCCGATACCTCGCCACATCCCAAGGTTCAAACCACTCGCCAACACCCGCTCCATTACCAAGGGGCCTCCCCGGCGCTCCACAGCCGACTCTCCACCCTGGAATTGGCAGCACCGGCACTGTCCCGTACGTCCCGCCGCCATGCACCGTCTCCGTCTCGACCCGCCTGCGCATCCCCAGCCCCAAACTCCGCCCGCTCCGCTCGCCGGAACTGAGAGTGACGCGCCCGCTGGTCCCGCTCGAGGATATCCTCGTCGAGGAACTCGACAGCAACGACGACGACAGCGTCGCGTTCCCCACGTCGGAGCACGAGAGTCGCTATGGCTGCGACGAAGACGACGACGAGGAAGGGGGCGAGGTGGGTGTGTATGCTGACTTTAGTGTTATTTTTGGCGGGGGCGGCGACACGGACGAGGACGAGGATGGGCTGGACGAGAAGGGGAGCGTGGGGGATTGCTTTGAGGATTATATGGATGACTTGGATGGGATTCCCTGGGGCGCGAGGTGCTGACTTTGGGGAGCACCGGTTGTGCATGCATTGTTGTTTTACAGGTTTGGCATACTGTACTGGGGGGGCCTATTTTGCTCTCTGTTTCGCTGGAGGTTCTACGAGTTTCTCCCCACCAAGGGAGTCATACCAAAGCTGGAGTTTGGAGTGTTGCGACAGCAAATCAGGGGATAACTTGGGGCATTACTGCGGACAAGAGGTGAAGGTGATACACATAAGTTTACTTGCATGGCGAGGCATAGTCTGTGTTTCTGTTTTTGGCTTATTAGGCGTCTTGGGCATGTTCCTGATCTTGGAGGGGATATGGGGGCTCGTCTTCCGAGTCTAATGGATGCATAGCCATGGAGCGAGACGGAAAACGGTGTTGTGTGACACAGAATGAGGGGAATAGGGTTTATGTATCGTCTTGAAGTCCCGTGGAGTTGTCCGTTCGCGGGTCCGGAGCACCGCCCGGAGCCGGCCGATGGTGACCGGAGCATGTGGGTCTATGAAGCTGACGCTCTCCGACTCGTCCCTGGGTGGAACATGCTTCTAGTTGTTGCGAAGGGGAGCGAGTGTGCTTGCGTCAAAAGTGCTCAGGTACTGCTCTATGCTTTACAAGTCACTTACTGAAATGCCTGGCAGCCTGTCCTTTCCTATGGTTGCTCCCCGTCATTGTCGTTCTGGACTCAGGGGTCGATACAACGTCACGCAGGTCCGGCGGCTGGACAGAGGACATGCATGCACCCCACAACCGCCCCACGCAAGCTTCATTTAAATCTCCAGATAAGACAGCTCGGCCGCTTGAACTGGACTCTCTTGCCAGTCACCTGCACTTCGCGATCTTTTCCCTGCCTCTTCAGCCAGCCCACTATGTTCTCACTCTCTCTCCGTCCTGCTGCCCGCTGAGCCCTGCCCCCCAGCACACCAGCACGGCTCGAATATTCCCCCAACATCACAAACGTCACGACTAGACCGCCGCCCTTTCCTCAGACGAACGAACCGAAAATTTAAAGAAGACAATGTCCTCCCCGCTCCACTCAGCAGCAACTCCCTTCCTCCCCGCCATCACCTCCCTCCCGACCCTCTCCGACACAGCCCTGACCTCCACCATCGACCTCCTCTTCGAGCCCTCGCCAGACCTGCACGCCCTGGCCCTGCCGACGGTCCGCGCGCTATCCTTCGCCTCGTACGACGACCTCATCGCGACGCTGCGCACCCAGCTCCTTGATCTCACTTCTGCCGTGAGGGGCGACGAGGAAGGGAGGGGGAGGAGGACGTTGTACGGGATATTGGGGAGTCATCCCCGGCTGGGGGAGAAGAAGAACAAGGGTGTACAAGGGGAAGGGCAAGGGGGTTTGAGTCAGTTGAGTGCGGAGGAGCAGAGGCATTTGAGGGAGGAGGACGAGGAGTTGGCTGGGTTGAATCGGGAATATGAGGAAAGGTTTCCAGGGCTGAGGTATGTGGTGTGGGTGAATGGGCGCGGGAGAGGGGAGGTGATGGCGGATATGAGAAGGAGGATTCGGAGGGGGGATATCAGGGAGGAGGAGAAGGAGGGGATTCAGGTGGGTTTTTCTTTTCGCTTTCTCTTTCTTTTTCCCCGTTTTCTTTTTCTCTTTTGTCTCGCTTTCTCTTTCTTTTTCCCCGTTTTCTTTTTCTCTTTTGTCTCGCTTTCTCTTTCCGTTTTTTTCTCTTTTTTCCGCCTTTCCTTCCTCTCTTATTTTTCACGCTTTCTCCTTCTCTTTCTTTTTTCCTCGCTCGCTCGCTCTCTCTCGCCCACTCTATCTCTCTCTCTCTCGCTGTCTCTCTCTGTCTCTCTCTCTCTCTTTGCTCTCTCTTTCTCTTCTCTCTCTCTCTTTCTTTTTTTCTCTGTTTCTTTTTTTCTTTCTTCTTGTTTCTTTGCTAATCCCCTTTCCGGTTTTTCTGGTCTCCTGCATTCTTCTTGGGACAAGTACAGAAGTTGGGATAGAGGGATCCGCTGACCAAGATCGTGCCTGCAACAGGCCATGTGCGATATTGCGGTGGACAGGGCGCACAAGCTGGTGAAGAAGGCGGCTGAAGAGGCCGCAGGGAGCAGTCAGGGCTGAGGTGGATGCATGTGCTGGATACAGGACTGGGCGTGTGACGTTTTCTACCGGAAGGGGGGTCGGGAACAGGGAGTACCGGGGAGGGCGACAACCCGGCAGCTCACCACAGTTGTCCCCCGCCCTCTACTATCTCATACACCAGCAGACTACTGGCTACAATGGAGGCGTGTCATTCAACTCGTCGAGCAGACCCGGAGGGACCCGAATGCCCGCAATGCCAACGTCGTCTATCCAGCCCCTGATCTCCCGCTCCTCCTCGGGCGTGACCCGGACATGCACTGCGCCGACGTTCTCCTGCAGGTACCTGATGTTCTTGGTTCCCGGGATGGGAATCACGTCGCCCCCAGCCACGCCATGGTCAGCTGGCCCGTCGTGCACCCCTTCCTGGCCGCCATCTGCTTGAACCGGTCGACCAGCACCAAGTTCTTAGGAAAATTCTCCTTGCTGGACCGCGGGAACAGCCGCCGCAGATCCCCTGGTTCAAAGTCGTCCGGCAACCGGATCTGACCCGTCATGATGCCACAGCCCAACGGGGCATACGCAAATACGGTGACGCTCAGCTCGCGGCAGGCTTGCAGCACGTGGTTGCTCTCGCGGCCCTCGATGTCGAGTGCCCAGAAAGAGTACTCGACCTGGTAGGCGTCGACTTGGGCAACGGCGCATGCGCGGCGGAGTGTGGCGGCCGAGCAGGCCGAGATGCCAATGTGCTTTATGTTGCCTTCCCTGTAAAACACATAGCAACGTTTGATGTCACCGACATAATCTCCTGAAGAAGTGGAGGCTGGAAGCGTGACGGGGATCACTCACGCCTTCAACTTGGCCAGCTCCTCCATCGTCTTCTCAATGGGCGTCTTGCCGTCGACGCGGTGGATGTAGTACAGGTCGATGTAGCTCACGCCCAGCCGCTGCAGACTCTTCTCGCACTGCTGCCGGCAGTGTTCGGGCGAGCTGTCGATGACCAGGCCGCGGCTGCCGTCGTCGCGGACGCCGAGACCCAGGCCAAATTTGGTGGCCAGGAAGATGTCGGCGCGGCGATTTGGATGCAGGGCAAAACCACTTGTTGAGCAGGTCCTCGCTGTCGCCGTACATGTTGGCCGAGTCCCAATTGGTGCAGCCCAGCTCCCACGCGCGGTCGAGCATCTTGAGCCGGTCCTCGTCCGACCTTTTTCCTCTGTTACTAGCCACTCTCACCAGGTTTTATGATTCGGAATGTAACTAAAACTCACCCAACGGAACCATACGCTGTGCCCAGCCCCATCAGCCCGAAGCCGATGGCCGTGATCTCGGGGCCGTTCTTGCCCAGTCTCCGCGTCGGAAGCTTCTCAAGGGTTGCCATTGTGCTGTGTCGGTCCGTTTGCATCGAGTTAGTGAAGTGCCCAAAGCCAGCACGAATACCTCGAAGAGGAAGATAAGGTTGCTATGATATGAAGTTGTGGAGTTGCATTTGAAACCGGGACGGCCGTCATCTGGGTAAGCATATCCCTCGCACGGCCCGGATTGTGCAGCTCTTTGGAGAAGCACCGTCCCGGGCGGCTACTACTGTAATAAATCCCCGGCTATACACCAAGCAGCTAGAGATGGAAGCCCCCGTCTGCCGCTGTCTGCCGCGCAATTTAGACTGCAGAGCTAGGGTTTGTGGTTATGATCCTACTCGAAGTTGCTGATGTCTGTGCTGAAAAGGGGAACAGAAATGTTGATTATCCTATGCTAGCAGAGATTTATGTCCGGAGCAGTGTCTGGGCGATTCGTGTCCAATGACAATGGTTGTCCATCTGTCGCCTTCATATACGTAGTCTGAGTCCATTAAATCTCGTCTCAGGTTCTATTCTAGAAACCTCCCCAGCCTGGCGGAGGAGCGTCAGCAAAGCGTTCAAGGGTCCCGAGCTATTCAGTTCAAGGCGATGTAAGTTTGGAGCGTCCTTTCAAAGAATAGCAATCGCGCAACACCTCAGTCCGAATCGTCGGCGACCCTTCTGATACTGCGGCTCGTGATATTTTCAGGGATTCACACTTACCCTTCCTTTAGAACCTCAGCCTCAAGAAGCGACGGCTTGAAAGCCTCAACAACAACTTCAAGGCGACGTTCGAGCGCTTCGTCGAGGAGGATCGAGGAGCAGCAGTGTTACAAGCAGCGCTACGCGCGCGGCCGAGGCGAATAAACACAAACGGCCCGAGGGCGTAAGCGGTTATATCCTAATCCCCTTCGTGATCGGCGACGCGTGGCCGTCGCTACTCGCAGCACAGCGGGAGAAGTCGCGCCTGCTTGAGACGAGCTCGTACATCTCGTCCCGGATCGCCGAGATTGTCAGAAAGGTTCAGGCCGTCATCGACACGAAGCAGGACCGGGACCGGGACCTGTTTCTGCGATACGTGATCACCCAGGACCTCGGGGCGCTACACGGTCGGGCTGTCGGACAACGGGCACGTGTTCGAGGACGTGAGGGCTGAGCGGCACGTGAACCTGGCCGAGAGCTCCTGGCGGCGCGATCTGCGCAAGCTTTTTATGCTGAGGAAGAGGCTGTCGCCCCTGACACTGTTCCCGCCACTTGAGGAATGAGTTTTTCGTAAAGGGGAAGATTTCTGAAAGAGAGAAGCGATATAAACGAGCAGAGGACGGGAAAAGAAGGAAGAAGACGATAACGAAAGAAGAAGAAGATGAGCAAAAATGAGACGCGAAGATAAAGACCATGTATGAAGTTGAAAATGATAAGACGAGGTCACAAAGGAAGAAGAAGGACAAGAATGCAAGAAGGAACTGGAAGTAGAAAAGGAAGGTAGCAACACACACCACTGCAATGGTAAATAAACCACAATCAATCGTACCTGCCTGGACTCTTATCCTAAATTCACCGCCGAGTCACCGCTGCCGCCGCTAATGGGCACCAAGCTTCTATCGAGGCAAGCAAATCCCGCACGGCCAGGGGAAGGAGGCAAGGCGATTGCTCCCAACAGTCTCCCGGAGCTTCTCTCATCGCTTTCGCGTTTTCCCAGGCTCATTCTCGCGCACGGGACAAAAGCATACCCGAGGACCGATATCATTTTATCCTCTGATTCGGAGCAGAGATTATCAGCTTCAGTTCAGGATCTTGCTTGGGCGCGTTTTCCACGGGGCTTCATAAGTATTCCTCGAATACAGAAAAAAAATGAAAGAGCAATTCAACCTCTTCATCCCGGCTTCGGAGCCCGGGCCTGAGGCCCCGGGCGTGCCGCAGTCACAGTGGCGTCGGATCCATGAGTGGCTGCATCACCGTTCCGGCCCACCGCCCGTGCCAGTTTGTTCGGTATGCAGCGAGGAGCTGCTGATCAAGGACATCGGTCCTCATCATCATCATCCACATCAGTCGCATGCCGGTACAGAAGGCGACATGCCGGCTCTAGCCCTGACAGGTGCAGCAGAGCAGTCGTTAGACTTCCCACGCAGGCTCGAGTGGGGGGAGAGCGAGTGGTATGTTTTCTGTGCCTGACCGGGTATTGGTATTATACTTGTACATGGAACAACAAGCAATCACAGCTGACACAGTGGGTTTGCTTCGTCGGAAAAACAGGCACCTAAGAATTCGGGATGCCGAAAACGGACGGCTATGGGGGCAGCTGCCGCACCAGGGCCCGTCCGCCGCCATTGTCCTGTTCTGCGGCCACCTGGTCTGCCGGGCTTGCTTCATCAGCAACGGCAGGATAGCCGGGGCACTGGTGCTGCAACCCCCGCGCCCGCTGTGCCCGACGTGCACCTGCTTCCTCGACGGCGGGCGGTGCGGCCATCTGCTGACGCATATGCTTCCGGCGCCGGACGACGACCTCCAAGACGGCAGCACGCTCTGCTGCCGGTTGCCCCCGACGCCGGTAGAGAGCTTGGGCTTTCGCCCGGACCGGTGCTGGAAGTGCAAGAACCTGTCTGTTGTGCTGGCGGTCGAGGGTCGCCCGTTTCTGTACTTCCGCTTCGGGGCGGACTTGTGGAAGTGGCGGGCTAATTTGCCACCGCTGGGTGATGCCGATAAGCGCGTCATGATCTTCTATCGGTGCCCGCCTGAGTGGACAGCGACGGAGGGAGTCGTGCGCATCGCCCGTTTTCTGGGACGGTACCGCGACTGTTTTGTCTTCGATGGCATTGGGCGGGCTCACTGGGGCTGGGATGTGGATCGGACTGGATTCCTTCATGGAGAACGGAGGCGGAACGGGAACATGCCGCACGGTCAAGAGGGTAGAGAGGGTTAGGATGCGTTACGGCAGCAGGGTTGAGCGGACATTGTTAGTTTGTTGGGAACCAGCGGTTGTCTGTATTATGCTTAGCTTGAAGTAGCGAATTGATCCGAGGTCAGAAGGCGAAGATAGCGTAAGATGGACATGCCAGAAAGAGAATCGATGCACGGCGTCAGCATCAGCGCGTGCCATTCTGTTATGAATGGTTCAACTTCCCAGGCATCGTGTGTGGTGATACAATCCAATTGGAGGTTTGTTTATTACCGTGGCACATGGCAGGCCCATATCCGTAGTAGGAGAAGGAAACAGGGAATTGCAAGGAAAAGTACCCAGGGTAGGATGATGGGAGATAAAGGAGGATGTAGAAGAAACCGGAGCGAGAAAAAAAGGGAAAAAAAAAAAGGAAGAAAAGAGAAAAGAGAAGAAGGGGAATATCAGATCATTGTCGTCCTTCCTTACCAAGTTCCGCGCTAATAGCAAACCAGGATTTGAACGCAGTCGGCCGATGCCTCCTGGCGTGAGTGGTAACAATGGTTTCGGCAGCGTGAGAGGAGCCAGGGGCTGAAGATCCGAGTACTTAGATCCGTACATACTTACTGTCTACAGTTCCGGATATGCCATCCCCACTTCAGCCCTTATGTTCAGTGAGCATGCAGCCTGTCGATACCCGCTCCATTGGCCAGGGAGGCGTGTGGTCACAGCACGGACAAATCGTCTCTCAACCTTACACAGTAGGACACAAGCCACGATGCCCTCCTCTTGGTCGTGGACCGCTGGATTGACCCCTGGCTTGGCTCGCCAAGAGCTGAGGCCGGTCATCTAAGCCCCATTGGTCCTTAGCGGGATGCGCTGTTGATCTCCTGCAGCCTCGAACCCAGCCTCCGCCGGCCGACTGCCGAAAAGGCGTTGGCGCTGACGGCCTGCAGAAAGGCGACATGGGCGGGACCAACAGGAGAGTCGAACCCTTAAAGCACAGTGTTTCCCCATGGATGTTGGCTCCCAAGGACTCTTGGTTGAAATCCCAGACTTCACACGACTACGGCGAAGTCTTAATCTCTTAGGAGTCTATCACAATGGCGACACCCCTGGGAATGCACGTAACACACCCTGGCCGGCCAAAACGGCTCATTGTGTGCTGTGATGGAACCTGGATGGATTCTCTGGGGGAGAAGGGGTATGACATTTACAACCCCCAAGACCTTTCTGTCTGAACTGACCTTTGAAGGGCTGATCCGCCATCCAACGTCACACGCATCTCCCGCGTCTTCTGCCGGACCTGCAGCGATGGCACCCACCAAGTCATCAACTACTTTGCCGGCGTCGGCACCGCCAACGCCATCGACCGCTTTACCGGGGGCGCATTCGGCATGGGCCTGGACCAGGTGCGCTCCTTATCTTTTCATGACAAGAATAAACTCAAATCATGTCACTGACCATATCATAGGACATCCGCGAGGTATACAACTTTATCTGCACCAACTACGTTGACGGAGACGACATTATCCTGATTGGATTCTCCCGTGGCGCTTTCACAGCCCGCTCAGTGGCCGACATGATTGCCTCGGTGGGCTTGCTCACTCCTGAGGGCCTGGACCGCTTCTACGCCATCTTTGATGACTACGAGAACATGGGCAACCGGGGGCGCGATACGGACGAGTATCTCGTTCCCGGGCTGCCCGAGTACAATGGCTCGCACGGTCAGGCCAAGATCGAGTGGGAGGGCGCCCGCATGCGCAAGTACAAGCAGGGGCTGCGAGAGGTGTGTTAAACAAGTCGCCAGACACCTGTCCTTCTTCGAGTTCCTGCTGATGCCACCCAGATGAGGTACACGAGAGACACATACCACGACGGCGTGACCGAGATTAGGATTAAGGCGCTCGCCGTGTGGGATACGGTTGGCACCCTGGGGATTCCCCCAGCTCCCGTCATTGGTGTCCGCGGATCCGCTGACCAATACGTAAACCCCTCCCCTGAGCCGTTAAAGACCCGGCACTGACTGTGTTGCACATGGCGCTTCACCAATACGCAAATCTCCAACAAGGTGGAGAATGCATTCCAGGCTCTCGCTCTCGACGAGCCGCGCTACGCCTTCCGGCCGTCGCTCTGGGAGCGCGTCCCGGGCAGTACCACCAACCTGAAGCAGGTCTGGTTCCCTGGCAACCACGGCAATGTGGGCGGCGGCTGGCACGACCAGCAAATATCCGACATCACACTGGCCTGTACGTCCCATCCTTGTCTTTGCCTCCCCAGCAGCAGTAGCAGCCTAACCCCCGGCCAGGGATGTGCGACCAGCTCTCCACGCTCGGCGTCGAATTCAACTTCGCCCGCATGACCGCCCTCTTCCACGAATCCCTTGGCTACTCGGCCGCCCACCCCTTCCCCTTCGCCCCCGTCAGTACCAAACCGTCCTCCCTCCTCCCCTCCCTCCCGAAGCTCGACTCCATCAAACGCACTCTCAGCAAGCTGCTCCCCGGCGGCAAGAAGCGCGGTCCCACCAAGCCTACCACTACCCCGCCACCATCGCCAAAGACCACCACCGCCGCCGCCGTCAACGGCCTCCTCCCCTGGGCCAACCCCGACATCTACCGCCCACCGCGCGCCAACAACAACAGCAACAAGCCCGCAACAATCACCCGCGACGCGCAAGAATGCACCATCCGCACCCACTCGGGACCGCCCTCCTGCTTCGTCCCACACCCCTCCCCCTCCTTCACCTCTGGCACTTCTACCTCAACTTTGACAATTTCAGAAGACCTCTTCCGCAACTGGTCCCCGCGCCCCTGGGCCCTCGGCACCATCCGCGCGCCGACCAGCAGCCTGACCACGCTGGCAGGCAAAACGGTTCGGCGGCCCGGGCGGGTGCTGCGTGTCGACGAGACGACCAACGAGGACACGTTGGAGCCGCTCGTCGGTACCGCGGAGCGGATCCATTCCTCGGTCCGGGTGAGGCTTGTGTGTGGCGGGTTGGGGCTGGATGATAATGGTGTGTGGAAGTGTGAGGCGCTGTTGGGGACGGGGGATTCGGAGAGGGATGATGAGGAGGGTGGTTTTGGACGGTGGAGGTTGGTTAGAGTCAATGGGGCGGCAGGCGCAATTGGGGGGGCGTTAGGGGTGGAGGAGGAGAGGGAGGTGAGGGAAAGGTTGGTGGGGAGGGGGCCGAGGGAGGTCGGGTTGGTTGTGCCGGGCATGATTCCGGGCGAGGGGTCGTCGTCGGAGTATCCGGCTGGTGTCATGTATCCGGTGGGGGAGGAGGATCATAGGTGGAAGTGGGTGTTTGATGGGCGAGTGGAGGGAGAGGGGGAGGGGATGGTGCCGCATGTGAGGGAGCTTCCCGAGGAGCCGCTGGTGGGATACTGGGAGAGGTATTTGTTGAAGATGACGGTCGGGGAGGTTGATGTATGGAGGTATGCCCAAAAAGGGCTTTAGGAGTGGCGAGATTGGTGGGAGTTGAATATGGTTGAAAATGGTTCCAGTCTTAATGCAAGATATAACTATGCACGTAATGTGACGAATAATTTGATCCGTTGAGAGTTGCTAGCAGGTCAAGAGCCTCCTGATCATGATAAGAACGTCAGCATTGAGGGCTCCAGGGTGCCACAAAGCTTCAACACATGTCAGTATCAGGACGCTTTCAATCCGATGTTGGGTTTGTATTACTGCCACTCGGCCTCATCCAACGCAACGACTCATCCATGTGCCACTATGATCATGATGATAGGGGAGAATAAGCTTGATGATATAGCCCGGAAGACTGTTTGAGGTTAGATATCCATCTCCCCTTGTTCTATGTGGACGAGGTTACGAAACGGCGTTTCTGAGTCAGGTTCCGCATTGTTCAACCGAACAAATAGTCAGGAACTTGAACAATAGGACCTTGGTTTCATAAGTACCGTAGCATAATGAGAGCAACACACAGTGATTCCCATACACTGTTTGCCCAGTATGATCAACATAGGTACCTGAGGTGATCAAGATACTCGGAATAGTTACCTTTTAGTAGCCACATGGAGCAGCGGCAGGATTCCTCCGACCGTCGTTTGACAAGACTCCTAATAGCCAATCCCAAGTAAACTCTAAACTCCTCAAGAGCAGCTCTCTTTCTGCACAGAAACCTCAAGTGAAGAGTCCCTTCCCACGTGTGACGCCATGGACTTGGATTCACCACTTGAATCCGAGCCTGGAACTACAGTCAACGACAAACGCCTCTCGACGCCTTCGCGCGAGCCAACCAGCTCCGAAGCGTGAACAAACACCACGTCTCAAACAACAAGCCAAGGCTCTCTGTCTGGGCTAGACCGAAGACTCGGCAAAGGCCAGCACTCCTCCCCATACGCCAGTTCGCTATCTCTGGCTAGACTCGGCGTTGCATGACCATGCCCGGGTGCAGCTAAGGACAATCGAGTGACTATCAGCGGTACGCTGCTCGGAAGAAGATTGTGTTTCACAATGCCGGCCATCCTTTCTCGCCCACTTTGATGCCCATCCCAAAGGAGATTCTACCTCGGTCCAAGGCAGAATCAAGGCTGTCACTAATGCAGCTGTGGGGGTTGACCGCGTCGGAGAGGAAAGAGATCTCATGGAGATGACGTGAGCGTCAAGCATTGGGGAAACGGGTAGGGATTAATGCTGCAGTATTGTTGTGCGTAGTCGAAGTGTACTAAATGTTGGGTCGCGGAGGGATTTTTGTGTACCAACGTTCCCAATAGGTAGTAGGAACGAGTGGGCGACAGGATGGGTGTAAACAGGATCAGATTCGTGTTTATCTCTTTCGAACATGCAGACCATCCTTCCGGGTTTACTTAGTGACAATCACAGGCTCTGAATATTCACACTATTGACAGCGCAGTTGGCGAAGGATTAACCTCTATTTTCCATCAACCGTCTATCCGAATCTGCTCCGGCGCTTTTACACCACAGTTGCTCCAACATACAACCCAACACCTAGATTACCATTACCGCTTCATCAGATACATTGCAACCTCCACGTTGTTATTCATTCCTGAACGCTCCACAAAGGAAGAACTTAAGCAAGCACAGCGGCGAGGCCAGCAACCAGAGCAAGCAGGCTGCCGCCCTGGACAGCGATGCCCGTCGGGGCAGCGGCGCCGGTGCTGGTGCTGGAGGCGGCGGCGCCCGTGCGGGAGGCGGTCTCGGCGCCCGAGGCGGCGGAGCCGGTGGCCGAGGTCGAGACGGTGCTGAGGGTGGTGGCAGTCTCGGTGACGGTGGCGGAGGCGGAGCCGCTCGACGACGCAGAGGCAGTCCTGGAGGCGGTCTCGGCGGACTCGCTGGTCGAGGCGGAAGCCGACGACGAGGTGCTGGACTCGGCGTCGTCCTCGCCCGAAGCCTCGACTTCGAACTGCTCAGACTGGGCGAGGATGCCCGTGTTCTGCGCCGTGACGCTCTGGAAGTTGAACTGGTACCCCTCGCCGTCGGGCACGTCCGACACCGTGACGGTCTTGCTGCCGGCCGAGAGATCCACCTCGCCGAGGTCTTTGCTGAAGGGGGTGTTGCCGGCGGCCATGTTGACCAGGAAGAGGTGGGCCTTGGTCGGGTCGCTGCTGACGGTGGACCACTCGACGGTCACGCCCGCCTCGAGGTCGACAACGTCGTTCTTGGAGGGGGACGTGATGGAGATGGCGAAGAGCGGGGCGGCGAAGGCCAGGAGGACAGCGAATTGGGCGCGCATTTTGGCGGTTTTCTTGTTTGGAGTTGTTGGATTAAATTTTCGACTAACGAGTGTTTCGAATGATTTCGAATAATGAGTGTGTTGTCAGACTTGACGTTGAGCGACCGAGCGAGCGACGAAAATGAGTGTGGGTTTGACCAAGCCAAGAGGAAGAGAGGCAGCGCGAGAAACAGCGAAAGCTGGTTATAAAGCAAACGCTGAAAAACCGATACGAGGTCCGGGCCCCGGCGAGCCGGCTTCAGAGCATTAAGGGCCCACCGATCGTCACGACTCACGAGGGAAAGCGCGTTTGACATCTCCACCCGGAGTCCACTGTTGCGGCTGCGTCCAGCCCTGGCAGGCTGTGGCGGCGTCCGCCCGCCTCGATTGGTGCTTGCTGGCACACAAACCGGATTGGGTCAGGGGTATCGCGCACTCGGAGAGATATCGAAAAACGCTTACTGCTCAGCTCATGCACCTTTGATTCCGTGGCAATTCTGGCGTACCTGAAGGTTGCCTCATGAGCATGAGTCAGGACATGTCGAGAAATCTCAAGTCCGGTCGTATCCGCCAAATTTCACACGGTTAATGCTTGATTCCATAACGTGTTGCGTGGTTCTGCGAATCTCTGTGGACCTGGCTCGTATCTGAAAATCTGGGCAAACATGGCGCAAGGCTCAGCTGGAACCGCTGGACATCGGTCGGGTTCCGAAAGTGACCATCACAAGCGACAAGGCGATTCGACGCAGCCCCTTCCAACATACCTGATAAGAACGTTATCCCAAATTTGACAGTTCGCGACGGATCATCTCTTTCGCTTGGTCAGTGTAATCGCCTCATTGCCAACTATCCAGTGTCTGACATCGGCGGACGTACTTTCTAGTTCGCGAGTCGGAATGCTCTTCGCCGGGACAAAGGGACAGGACTCTCTGTGTACGCAGTCTGCACCCCCGCTAGGTAGGGTGATGGAGGCCAGGACGCGCCGTACCAATGCAGCCGGGCTCTCACATCTGAGGAGTTGTTTACACTCATCATCGAGACACTTACCACGCCATGTGTGCGTCACAGTGGATGCCTGTTCGCACACTCTTCACCTATCCTGTCATCGCGGCTGATATCGGTGCTTTTCATGTCCAAGTCTGAATTGTGTAGTCTCGGATGAGACCAGGACAGAATTTCATACGGCCGGCTCGCCTCCATCGCAATCAGAAATGGTGCGAGAGCCGATAATGTACTGCATAACAGAGTAGGAATCATTTCTTCTATATATATGTCTGTAGCCAACCCTCCACGCTGAGAATGGTTTCCAAAATGTCAAGCTGATTCTTGGCATCCGTCAGCTGTCAGTGGCAGCTGGCTCCGTTCTCAGGGCCAGGGCCACAGCCATGCCTTATGGAGTCACCTCCGTAATATACATAAAGGGAGCCGCTTCAGAGCAACCGATCGGAATGATTCCTTTCTTTTGGGCCGGAGATCGGGCTGTGCCGAAGAGTTGGGAACTCTGGAACATGGCATGTCGGACGCCCAGAAAAAGAGGGTCAGAGAAATCCCCGACAGACAACCCAACTCTTCCAACTTGCAGTGTGCTGCACAGCTCGAATGTGAGCACCACAAAATGGCGGCCGTTTGCCGAGAACTGGCCCAAACCCAAACGGAATTTTGGCAGCCAACATTGGAAAGAATCGCGTTGCGCTCGGACAAAGTGGGGCGCATCAATGCAATCGCGGCCTCTGAATGGATGGTTGCTGCAATCCGGACGGAGGACCTGCCAAGCAGCTGTCTGGATTGGGGCTTGGCCCGCTGTCCTTCGTCTCGCACCCTGCTCTCCTTCATCACAGATGCTTGCCAAAACCCTTCCCGCTTCTGATGCTACTATACGGAACCAACACTGTGCAATTGCAACACAACAGCAATGCAACAGCTTTCCTGCAGCCACCGCCGGCCATCCGTTGGTTTCATACACTCAACATGGTCTCGATCCCTTTTGCTTTCCTTGACAGCCCTGAGTGGCTGCTGCAAGACACCCGGCTGAGATTCCGGCAGTTGACCCCTCCATTTCTTGACGAGCACTCAACAAAGGTTCGCCGTGCTTGCAATCCTCACTCATCCTTACGATTTTCGATTCCCTCTTGTTGATTGCATGTTAGCCCAGCTCTAATAATAACTCAACGTTAGTTTCCGCTCGGACCTTAATGAACGTTGACGTTAGGTAACAAGCGCCCCTGTCCTGAATCAAAATGGCCTTGTCTTCACTTGTCGGGACGGGCTCTGCTGTGGGTGGAAATTGCGACCCAGGGTCTGGGGATTGGTTCCGGGCTAGCGAGTGGGAACGAGTGGGAGCGGACTGGACCGGCCTGCCTGTCTCCCCGCCATTGGCCGCCGACACTTTCTAGAACCGATTGGGGAAGGCGACAGTCCCCTCCAAAGACACCAGCAGCCAGACCACCGTTTGGTGGTATTGCCCGGTGGTGACCTCTTAAAACGGCTGCCGCTCCCGAAAGCCTCATCCTCCGCCCGCCGTCCATGCCGACATGCTCCCACGCACCTGCCGAGAATCGTCAGCGATGATTGTGTCATTGACCCGACACTCTTGAATGGCTGCCCGCCGACGAGGAGAGAGCGAAGGAGAAAGGAAAAAGCAAATGCCTCTCGTCCGGCTCAAGTTACCGAAGCCCATCATAGCCCTGCCCACTCCCGAAATTGTTTGACGCCAACCTAGCCGAGTCGAACGAGCGTCATTTGAACGCCGGACCGACGGGCTGAACTGAGATCCGTTGACCATGGAGCTCATGGCTGACACCACCACCGCTGTATCACCGCCTGCTCCCCGGCGGGGGAGACGGGAGAAGCCATGGCCGCCTGGTAAGCAGAAGAAGCTTCTGCGCCTTTATGTTTGCACCCAAAGCGAGCGCTTGCCCCTCGTGCGCATCCTTGAGCGCCTCAGAGATGGTTCGTTCGACCCAAGGTGCGCAACCCCCTTCCCCACGACCGGCGTCGATGGCGTCGCCCCTTATCCCCACGTGTCGCCGCAACACTCACTGATTGACTCGAGACGGCCGCAGGCAGCGCAACTCGCACAAACACCTGAAGAACCTGTTGCCGGACCGCAGAATTGACGACTGGAGGCCGCGGGACCTGGCAACCATGCTCGTCCGCGTGCGATTCCTGAGGTCGGTGAGGGCGGAGCGGCGGATAAGGAACATGAAAGTCCGCCGGCGACTCGAATCACGGCCGCAAAATTGCTTTGCCCACGAAAGGATAGAATTAGGGAGCCGCATGTCGGTCGACCAGCCCCCAGTGCCTAACGAAACTCAACCTGCGTCCTTCGCTCCGAGCCCAACAACCGACAGCCCGTCCACGGTCAAGCAGTCCGAGTCTGCTGGATCGACGCCTCTGGCCATCAGCACCGCCTCCGCCTCCGACACATATCGCCGGGACAAGTCACCATCCCGAGCCCCCTCCACGACCCCGTCCACAAAATCGGCCAAGCGTAGGTCATGGGCCTCGGTTCTCTCGAGCATCTCGTCTGGGATATCCAGCTTGGCCCGCTCATCCTCGTCAGCGTCTTCCAAGGGCGTCAACGTGAACGCGTCCGGCGCCAACACGGCCCTTAGCAAGATGACGCGGGAAGAGTTTCTGGCCATGCTCCAGGAGAAGCCCCGCAAGGCTGGCAAAGGCAAGGCCGAAACGGCTATGGGCGGGCTGTTCAAGTCCAAGTTCTCCAGCGTCAATCCTACCACAGAGGAACTCAACACCGCGCTGGTCCGCATGTGCTGTGCCGCCCATGTCAGCCGCGGACAGCCTGGTTGTGTTCACGAACGGTTATCGCGGGCAATCGAAGCTCAGCATCGGGATGACGACGATTACAACAACTTCCGTGTGACCGAGGAAGAGGCCAACATGGTGGACAAGTACGGCAACTCGCTGCTCCACGTGGCCGCGAGATGGGGCGCCCGCGTCTCCATCCTGCTCATGATTCTCAAACGCACTGATGACGTCCAGATCGTCAACCACCGTGGCGAGACCTTCCTCCATGTCTTCGACCCGCCAGAGAATCCGCCCATGAGGCCGGTGTCCTTCCTCAACCTCATCCGGACTTTGCGGACCCGCCACTTCGACTTCTGCCACCGGGACGTCGACAAGCACACGTTCCTGCATCACCTCGTTGCCAAGAAGGCGTTCCCCATCGAGACGCTGTACTATGTATTTCGGGAAGTTGGACATGGGGCCGCCCGGTTCCTGGTGGCGAACAAGTCGGCCAACGGCGAGCGGTTATGGCACAGCGTCCGGACGAACCTGGAAAAGTCGGCGCCGAAACTCCACCGCATTTTTGGCGACGAAGTCGAGTTCATCCGCCGCTACCTCCCCGAGTTCTCCGAGGGCAGAACCCCTTCCACGGCCGACACATCAACCATCGGCTCCGACAGCCTTGCCTCCATCCACCCTTCCGAAGTCCCGACCCTCAATCTCCCCCTCGACCCCAACGAAAGCAACGCCCACAAGGTCCGGCGTACCCCCGTCATGAAACTGTTCCGCCGCGCCGCCACAGGCAGGGGCCTGTCGGACGCCGAGCTCACCGCCAAGCTCGAGGGCATCTTCGAGTCGGCCGCGAAGCAGCAGACCGACTTCGATATGAAGGGCTACCTCGGCAAGCGCGACACCGAGGGCAACACGGCATTGCACTACGCCGCCGAGTTCGGCCTCGTCCCGGCCGTGCAGTTCCTCTGCGCCAAGGGCGCGTCAGTCAACGTGTTCAACAACTGCGGCAATACCCCCCTGCAGCTCGTCAAGTTCGCCATCCAGCGCACTGACGTCCGGTCGGACATCCACATGGAGGCGCGCTATCTGAGGTGTGCCGTGCTGCTGCTCGAGCATGGGGCGTTCGACCAGAGCAAGCTCGTCAGCGAGCGGTCCGTCATTTTTCCGTATGATGTGTTTGACGGCAGCGAGAGGTCCATCAGTAACCTGGTCAGGCAAGGGGTTGCGAGCCAGTGCCGTGGTCTGCACCTGCTCACGAGGTCGGTGGCCCACCACGGCCCGGGCTATGTGGATGGGTTGGAGCATGAATACCATCATTGCCAGGGGCAACATGAGGCGCACGATTATCGGGCGGGGGGTGGTGGCGGGAGCGGTGGGATAGGGATGGGGACCTCGATGACGTTTCAGACTTCGGCTTTGCTTGCTTGAGGCTTGTCTTTCGTCGTTGTTTACTGGTTCTTCCCTTTGTGTGGTTTTCGATGGCGATTACTGTATAAATACCACTTGGGTCGGCGCTGGTGCATTGGGAGAGCGTTCTTTCCTCGAGTTATTCTCTTTTCTACCTTCCCTTTTGTTGGGCTCCTGTTAAAGTCTTGGATGCTTTGAGGCTGGCGTTGTTGGCTACGGTTGGGCGAGCGAAGTTTTGTGGCGACACAGTTGCCATTTTGGTGTACATAACGACTTGGAACTATAAACATCGCCTTATCCGGCCTAGTGATGTTTGTTCCTACTTTTGCTTTTGTTGCTGGTATTCATCTGAACTCCTGGCAGCCGGGGAGCGACAAGCCCTTTTTCAAGGGCCGAACTTTCCTGCCGCAACGGATACTCCCAGCTTCCCAGTACCCGCGATCCACGACCCTTTTGTGTTGTCGAAAGTTGAGGCCACCGGTCGATTAAAGCTGCGTTATTCCTGCGATGTCGGGATCTCGGTGTTGGCAGACGACATGGGTAGTCATGCGACGGCGAGCCGCCACCTTCGCCAAGGACTCTCCTTTCAGGTTCTCTCATCTCGATAATCCTATGATGGCAACACGTCCGCCATCTGCCATATCCGACTTCGGCCGATCGGTTTCCTGTTTGGGTGCTGAGAAGGTCTCCAGGTTTTCCCCTGTGCCCATCCATGTCACAGATTGACGGCAGCGCCGGGATCAGCCTCCGGTGTGGAAGCCGTCAAGCTTTCCCGGAAATTCATAGAGTCAAAACGTGAAACCGTTTGGACCTTTCCTTTCTCGGTGGAGCTTGCGAGCGAGGTTTTTGGCAGAATCTTCCATGCATAGCCGAGACGGCAGTGGGCAGCAACTGGGCAAGGGCTGGGTGCTTTCCCGGGCGCAGACGGGAAAGGTCAGCTATAGCTCAGGCTCGAAGCGAATGCGAACTCCCCTTGGGTTTATAACTTGAACTTATTATTCACTGCCGCTTGTAGAGGACCGGCTTTGTGGGTCGTTTGAGTTCGGAGTTGCCCTGGGTGAGCTTTTCGTCGATCCGTCAGGAGGGGAGCCGTCATCTTAGAGGCTCGTGAGCCCGGTTGGGTTTGTTCAAGTTTGTTGGGTAGGGAGGGAAGTGGAAAGGTTGGCTAGCCCCTAGCCCGGCCTTGGTCCTGGTATGATAAAAACCGTGGCTTTCAAGTTTCAAGAAAACTGCTTTGTATTCGCCCAAGGAAAACCCGGCTGCGAACGTGCCGCTACATCGTCACCTGTGCACTGACTGGCTGCCTGAAGATATCTTGACCCCAAAGAGCATGGTCAGACACCCATCGTTCATTGTTGACTGCCAACGCGGTCTTCTGTAGCTCAGCTTCCCGAGACAAACACTGTCCGGTCATTCATGTAAAGTACCTAACCCAAGCTGGGAATTGAGTTGTCAATAACCAGCCAACTTAGCTAACCACGTCAGAAGAGCAATGCTACGGTTCTAAGAGATAACAAGAGGTAAATTTCAGCAATGTGAAAATAGGACTTTACTCCTCAATCTCCTCCTCCTTTACCTTTTTCACCTTCACCTCATTCACCTCCTCTTCCTCCCTATTCTCCTCACTCTTCTCCACCTCCTTCTCTTTATCCTCCTTCTCCTCCTCCTTTCTCTTTGTCTTTCTCTTCCTTCTCCTTCTTTTTCTTATGGGCCCCGGCCTGCTCAATGTCAGGGGAAGTGACCTGTTTCTTCCCCTAACCCAACGTTAGTACTGTACTCATCGACAGGGCGCGGGAACAGTCACGAATGCCTTGCCATGCGCTTCTTCGTCTTTTATGGGGCCATTCATCTAAGTGTTAGCAGACTGTCACGCAACGAAAGGATGAGTACCATGCTCACCTTTCCCTCGTCCTCATTGTCGTCCTCGGCGGTTGCGCTCTGACACCGTCAGTAACCTTGACTAGGTAGGTAAACAGTCGAGCACCTCAATAGCTACAGTAACTCTCTTGGGTGTTGGGGGGGGGGGCCAGCCAGCTTGGCGAGACTGAGACCCTCCCGTGATTGAGAGGACCCGGCCGTCCCCAAGGGTCATCGTGACTAAGGTATGCAGCGATTAACCATCCGATAGATCTCTCGAGTGTGTGTGCCCTCGAGTTCGTACCAATTGGGGAGGCGGCGGGACTGCCAGGCCGGGGGCGGTCTTTTTTGAAGGCATTGTCTGTCAAGGTCATGTTAAATCAGTGAAACGTCACATCGAAAAGCGGCAATGTGCCGAGGACGAGTATCGAATTTTTGCGGTATTTAACACCAAACAGGAAGAATGCGAAGCACGCGGCAACAAGGAAAACTGAGCATCGGAGATACCAGGACATCGCTGAAAGGCAAAGAATAGCAAGAAGCCCAAACAACGAAAACATGAGTCGATAAGCCGGCTATGGTGCTCCCACTTTGCCCGTTGGAAGGCCCGCATTGAACAAGCATTGCAGTTGAAACAAAGCGCGGGAGCGTTCATGTTAGCAACGACGACATAGGCTGCTGTACTCCCGTCGAGAATGAAGCATAGACTCAGCGGCAGCACTTAAGGCCGAACGGTTGCTCAACTGACCGGAAGTAATGGAACGCTGTGCAAGATTCAAGGAAGACGCTTAATGCTGTGCCATGAACGGCGAGCTTGAACAAAAGCGACTAGAAAGCGACTTACGGAGAGTGTGAACTTGGATTTGTTTCTCTGTAAGGAACCTAAGCGTAACTTCGCTCAAGGCAGCAGCTCCGCGACCGAAGTATCAGCGCATTCGTGGTGCAAACTTGTAGGGATACTTACGCTTGCGTTGGCCGATGGTTGGAGAAAGGAAGAGGAAGAGAAACAAGAGGAGAGCCGACCAATTTGACTTCAAGTTAGTGTCTCGCTTTCATGTGATGTGTTCCAACTTGGGGAGGCAGGTCCTGTTTTCTTCAGCTCTTGAGTGCGAACCACTCCTTCCACCGTTCCAAGCCAGCTCCTCCCACATCCGCACTCTTGCCTCTCAGGCTTGCCAGCCCTACTCAGCTCAGCAAGTTTACGGCCAACTCTGAGTCCGACCTTCTGATATTTCGACCAACGACAGAAGGCCAATCTCGACAAAGGGAGCAAGATGCCGTACTTGTGCCCATACACACCAATGCCGACCGTTTGCCTCGACCCGACAAGGGCATTTCGATGATTTTGGGTTAACAATTTGGATGATGGAAGCGGAGTCTCAGACCTACCGAAGAATCTGCGAAACCCGAGTGGGATGCGGTCTCCATGAAACGGTGTCCCAAGTTGCCATTCAAGTCGGTCGTGTGTGTGGCCATGGCCATCCTACTTCGGCTCTAACGTTATCCATGTTGCTCTCTTCATACTCTGCCTTTTCCGTCTCTCCTTCTCGCTTTGTTCTTCACCTTTACTCGTTTTCTTAATTTTTCCGTCCTTTTCATTTTCATTTGTTCCTTTTTTCACAGATTCAAATCACGCCAGTAAAATCAAACCAGGTTGATGCCCAAATATGAAAGCCGCCTTGATTCATCCACTACCATCGAGTTCCGCCATTTCAGAGGCGTCACTAGACACACAGTCCAAGCTAAGATAACTGCCTCGCAGCCCTGATCCAGCTATCACTCAGCTCATTGGCACAAGGTCGTTTGCATGGCGAAGAGTCGTTCGACCTGAGATCAGCGGTTCCAGACCCGAATCATTCCCTCCCCTTCGAAAAGAAAATCTTTTCATCCCCTGAATACCAGGCTCAGGGGTTCACCGTCCAACCCGTCTCGGCGCCCCTTTTCGCTGCGGCTCCACTTCAACCCCCCCGAACTTTTTCCCACTCCACCGGCATTATGAAGAGGTTAAATACCGCAAACTCATGCCGCAAAACCAATTGTTCGATGGGCGTGTGGCTCAGTTGGTAGAGCGTTCGCTTAGCATCTTGTACGGTCATTGTGCAACAGCTCCGTGACATGGTACGTGTATGCGAAAGGTCCTGGGTTCGATTCCCAGCCCGTCCAAAGCACCTTCCTTCACTCCTCAAAGGCAGTATCCTTATGGTTCTTCGCCTCGCATTTCTTTTTTGCTTCTCTATCCCCTGGATCATGCCCATCTCACCTGTTTTCGAGCACGGAAGGGGATCTGAACATCACAAGCGGGCAAAGGTGGGAATTCGGGACAGCCAGTTTGCCGTGATTAGCAACCGCGACACTCATCTACTCAGCTTGCAATGTCCCAGAGACACGACGAAGAAGATTGGTGCCTCCAGTCCATTCCCTTGACTGCTCCACCTATACCCTCACCGTCACAGCAAACACGCCCTGCCCGGCCCCGACATACGCCACGTTCGCATCCCTCTCCGTCCTTCCAAACGCACACGACGTCGAACCTGTCACGGTCCCCACGCTCGTCGGCCTGCCGACGGCCGGATCGACCTCGACGAGCGAGTTCCTGCCGTTGGTCGCGACATAGATCTTGCCGTTGGGCCCAAAGCACAAATCATCGCCCATGAGATTGGTCCACAGTGTGGCGAAGGCGCCCGTGGCCCGGGCCGTGGCCGGGTCGACGCTGACCCTGTGGAAGCTGTTTTTGAAGATGTTGGTGTACCACACCACGCCGTCGCGGTACTTGATGCCGTCGATGCCGAACGGGATGCCGCCCGTGGGCGCCATGGTCGCCGCGTCCTGCAACACCACGGCGTAGGCGCCCGTGTTGACGTCGAACTTGTATACGGCGCCCTTTCCGGCGTCGGCGATGAGCACAGATGAGTTGTCGAACACGGCCAGGCCGTTGAGGTTGTTTGCTTCGGTGATGGTGCGGATTAGGGAGGATTTGGGGGGCGTGCTGGTGAAATCGATTTTGTAGATGCCCTTGCCGCCGATAACGGCGAAGACGTCCGGTGCGTACTCGCCGATGCCTGAGAGGCCCGTTGCACCCGTGACAGTGAGGGCGGTGATGGACGTCTTGGCCACGGGGTCGATGGCGTAGAGCGTGGCAGTGTTCATGTTGGTGGCCAGGATCTGGCCGTTGGAGCGGACCGCGACATTTTCGATTGAGTTGAGCCGGACGACTTGGGATACGCTCTGCCGGCTGGTGATGACGGCACTGTTGGCCAGGGGGACCAGAAGGGGCAGGAGGAGGAACATGGCGGCAATAGCTGGGTTTTCCGGGATGTGAACGATTGAAGTAGAGGAGTGTTGTGACCTGCACCATGATTCTACACTGGCATAGAACCACTTGCCCTTTTCAATGACTGGGAACACATTGGTGCCGTCATAACCTCGATGATGACACCGAGAAAGTATTGGTCTTGGCGTGGCTCCATGAGATATTGGGTTCGCCGCGCCTAAATACGGTACTGGACTGGTGGCGAACGCAGGGCGTTGATTTGAAGCTGTTCCCTTGATAAAGCAATCTGGTTAATCACGAAGCTATCATCTGCTACCGAATAGGGCAACACGGCTCGTCAGCTCCATCCGAGGAATTATATCCCGGCACCAGTATTGTGGCCCGACTGCGGGGAATGTTTGGCCTCCTTACTTACCCTGTAGTACCTAGAGTCTGCTCGGGGCAAGGGTCGTGCCCGGGCTTTACATGAAACGGAATTGAGGTATTCGGGTGCTTGCCCTTGTGTTCGCGTCGTCTAAAACACTTAAAATAATATTGGGTACCTAAGACGTGTAGCTAAGGTAGTTTTAGCTCTTCATCGTTGAAGACAGACGTAGTCAAGCTACAATTTGGTTCCATCGCTCAACACTAACTACAAAATAGCTGCCAGTGTCCAAGGCATATCGAGGTGGGAGGGTGTGTTGACTCCGGTCTCCAGCTATTTACATACCTTAGCTATCGAAAGTTTGTTCGTTCGAATCAGACCTGATCGACAAGGTACACTGTTGTCTGCTCCTTAAAAGATCGCTTCTTATCCTTTATCGACATGTCGTGCTGGCTATTAATCATTACAAAGTCGTTGAAGGTCCGGCACGCCCTAGGGCACAGCGGTGTAGGAATAAAGGGCATTGACTCCCTGGATAACCGTCGCCTACTCGCGATTACCAGGCTGCGCTAGCTTTGCCTTACCACGGCCATCCGAGGTCGTAACCACCATGCCCACGCAGATTATGCCCATTATAAACCCGGTCTCGTCGAAATTGTAGACATCGTCACGATAATGCTGTACTGGCCTTAGTGTTCCATACGAGCGTAAACTACTTGCCAGTGACTTTAGATCCTAGCACTTAGCCCTCTGATAGTCATATCTACGCGTAAACACGTACGGTGCTCTACCTGGCGTTTAACGAATCGATGCGCCCATAGCTTGCCAACAGGAGACGCGTCGCGTGCGCGTAGTAGTTGGTTGGCCACATCTTCCACACCACTCAATCTGGGGGGAAAAGCTCGCGTATATAGCTCGACTATATATCGAACAATCGCCTACTCTTCTAAATGAGTGAGCTTCTTCACCTTGGGAGTAATGCCGCATCGTGCAGGCTTGCCGGCGCGTCGGCGTGCTAGAGTCTTACGTGAGACCCCATAAATCAAAACTGGGGTTCGCCCGCTTAGACTTGTTGGAAAGCCACAGCCACGAATGTGCCGCACCGTAGTAATTGGGTACCAAAAAGATGGGCAACTACTCAATTGATGATGATGTTCCTGTCTGTGTTCTTCCAGAAGTTCCCTGCCTGTTCCTGATCCTGAGAATCCTGGTGCCAAGCCATTAGTCACCCCTGAACTGCCCTCTCTGACCACCTGCCAAATCCAACAAGATTCTTGTCAATTGAAGAGCTTGAAGGGCCAAGAATACTTGGCCTTCTTTTAAAGTAGGTGGCATTTTCAAGGGTAGTAGAGGAAATTTGTTGTTAGGAGCAGAGGTGTCGCGTGGCGTAGGAAGTAGGCCACTCACTGATAATGCACGTTAATTTCTGACTCTTGGTTATGAGTGAGAAGAGGTTAACTCCCGTTATAAGACCGAGCCATCCTGAATAAGTTCAGAAGTGTTATGACCTCCTAATAGGAAACAGAGGGCAAAAGAAGAAAATGTGCTGTTACAGATCATACAGTATTAGCCCTGTGCTTGGTCTTTCATCTGAACAGATGAGAATTCTCTGGGTGGGGAGGTGAAGGGAATTCAGCTGTGGAAAAACTGGGGACTAGCTCAAGGTTATATCCAAGGATATGGAAAAAACCACCAAAAAATTGAGGAGCACCCGATTTGAACGGATAACCTTTCGATTACTCAGTAACTGGAGTCGAACGCGCTACCGTTGCGCCAGCCCCCCAATTAGTATGGAATACTAACATTAAAATTAAAGTTATTAGTAACGCAAATTTGTGGTAAGGGTGAAAGGAACATCGGTTGTTTGCAGAACAACCCTCGCCAGACCCTGCTTTTGGGTGGGTGACGAGTCTTCCACGCTTACTGCATTGGGCAACCGTGCCCAGCCCCTGAATCCAGGTGCCAAGGAGCCAGTTCAGTTCAACACGACCTGCCCACAGTTTGGTTCCTCGTGTAACCACACCATAGTAGAGGACACACAAGCTCAGTTCCTGTGCCCCGTCACGATAAAACTAGGAGCGACAAATGTACCTTAGGTGCTACATATTGATCTCTCCTCTAGTTACGCACTAGACCGCACTGAATACGCCGATACTATTACACCTTCCCTTTAGTCATTCTAAGTTACCGTTTTAACGAGTATGGCAGTAGATAAGGTAGGATGTTGATTCAACTGTTAACTAAACGACTGTCGACTGAAGTTAAACCTTAATGATAAGTAACTCAAAGAAAAAAAAGGACAGCTTCTAATAACATCAACCCCCATGACCAGAGAGATCACAGAGAACAGGACTGGCGGATTTGCGGATACAATTCATGTAGTTGGTACCGGCGAGCAACATCTTGACTTACACATCCTCGTCCGAATCATCAGAGTCAGGGTACGGCTCGTACTCTTCGTTGGAGAGATGTTCAACAACCTTGGCTACCCCCTACAAATCCCCTTCTAAAGCGCCGGTCTTGTCCTCCTCAACCCATCCGTCTGTATAGCCGCCGCCAAAGCCAATCGGCCAAACGTCATCGTCCTTGTCAATCAGTTCGTTCTCCACTTTGGCATCGCCCCAGACAAGACCCGCGCCATGGAGTTGCTCGACCGTCTCTTGAATCTGTTTCGCCCAGCGCTGTCGGAGCGGAATGGGCGTGTGGAGCAGGTGGTCCTCGAGCAAGAGCCCGTCATTTTCGCGGCGGCGGTCAATGTACGTGAGCAGCAGGCCCAGGATTCGACAATCTTCTTCTACCGATACGACCGCGCAAAGACGAACAATGCGCGCGTCGTGCGCCAAGGAAGACTTGAGGATCCGGGGATGGGCTTCGAGCTCCCTTTCAAGCCTTACTGAAGAGTCGGGTACAAATAGCGCGAAGGCCTTCAAGAAGCAAAGCGTCTTGGAGCCTGAATCGTCCAGCTCGACCAACGCCCGTGTCGGCATCTCGGATAGGGCGTAGTCGGGCTTCTCAAACGAGACCTCGACTTCATGGGGATAGAAGAACTTGACGTATTGCTTTAATTGTTTGGCAAGCTCAGGCTCAATGTCGTTTAGTTCCGGAATTCAGCGGCTCTCCTCGTCTCTCATGAGGATCGGGAACGGCTGGTCGTTGTGTACCTCCAGCCGGCAGCGGTACTCTTCCGGGAAGAAGTACTCGGGAAGAAGTGGGTGGGCCTCCCCCGCTGCGATCTTTGCGGGGTCAGAGAACGGCGGGACATCCGGAGCAACGTCCAGAAAGACAGGCTCGAAGGCAATGATGAGCCACGCATGGAAGCAGTCCATCAGGTCTTCCGGATGCTCGCCTTCCTGTGCGTTGAATCCTTCCCACCCGTCTCTGACAGCGGCGATATATTTGCGATAACGGGACTCGACAGCAGGCGAATTGCAGATGAAGAAGGGCGACATTCCAATATGGAACTCCCTGCCGTTGCAGCGGATGGATGTGATGCATTCGCCGGGGCCATCATGACCGAGCCGATCCTGCATGGCCTTTGCCAGGATGCCGGTTTTGGCAGACAGGATTGAGGCCATCATGACTCTGGACTAAATAATAGGGATGATAGGGCAACAGCATTTGTAACGAGTGTGGGCGAGAGTTGAAGAGATGGACAGAGAGGTTGCGATCTGGGGCTAAAGAAACGTAGAGCAGCCCTTTGTGCAACGTTAGGCAGCCATTGCTTGTCGAAACTGCAGTCGAAAGTCAATTACAGTACCAATCAAAGGTCGTAACGTTACCGGAATCAGCTGAGCGATACCAGCAAAGCAGTGGCTAGAGTCACTGGACCTACAGATTGCTGAACAAGCTTCCTTGTAGATTTTGCAGCCTTGAGAAACAGTTCATTCGCTTCACTGTCCGTAAATCACTCGTCTCCTAATTACTTCCTACCAGGTATGTTCCCGCTTTCATTGGAGACGCTGCAGCTGGCTCCATCGGCGACAGATCATTTCACTTGACAGTCTGTTGGCACCAGACCAGAACAATGAGTTGAAGCTGTTGGAACCTGCAGGGCGATGACCGCTGAGATATGCCTTGGAAGAAGCTATTCCGAGTCAAAGCAGTGAATTGAGTTGAAAGGTGGTAAAGTGCTTGATTGACCATGCTGTTGATGGGCATGGGAGAGGACTAAGTAAGGTAGGTAAGGGAGAGGGGTTGCAGTGCTGGCACCAATCAACCACCGAGGTCCGTTGAATGCAGCCATCAAGGCGGCTTCGTTCCGACAGAAGCAACTTAACGAGCCTCCATTGCCTTGGACCGTCACCAACGTTGATTACCGCAGTAGTCGAGGGTTGGCGATACCTTCGCCAATACCTTGGTCAACAAAAACGGCAAGTGTATCACACCTGTAACACAATCACCCAGACGAGCGGCACAGATCACATCACCTCCATCGTACAACGCACGAATTAACCAAGCGAGAAACTAGCATCTCAACCGCGCCATTTGCGTTAAGGTCGCGGTTGGAGAATATATCGAACTCAGGGCCGTCTCATGTCGTCTACGGCCTACAGGCCACCATCCGTGCCGCATCCAATTACCTAGTCTAGTGCAACAACCCAAGCTATTACAGCGCCTCCTGCACCGTTTCATCTGAAGTGTCTCCATCTGAAGTGGCTCAACTTCAGTCTGATGCTCGGTCTCTGGAAGTGTAGCCGGCAGGAGGAGGACTTGCTGGGCCGCGAGGGCGGTCGTCATGCTGGGCGGCGGCGTACTGCTTCCGATTACCAGGAGTCTATCCGGCAGACTCGGCAGTGCTCCAGGCCAAGGGCCAAAGGGCCGCATACGGTGGCCGATTGGATGGGTCTGATGGGGAATAGGGTGGTAAAAATTGGGTGTGGATTTTCCATTTCGACAGTGAAACGACACTACAGATTGCTCAGCATTGTCAGTCGGAGCTTGAATTTGAAGAGGGGTTGCTTCTCTGGGTTGAATGGTCACGGGCCGGGGAGTTCGACTTGCCCTCAGTCAGGGGTTGATTTGTTCAGCTCGCCACTGGCAGCCCTACCTCAACAACGGGGATGCATGCACATCGCAGGTGATTAACAGTGTGACCCCTGGAATTGCAAACGAAGCGCCTGCCTGAATGTGAAGCGGGAGAATGTTCTGCGAATCTTCTCTGCAAGTCCCGACATGCCATTTAACTTGTTGCTCATCCTCTGAGACAGCCGGCAAAGATTGCAACCCGGAGGAGGCCACTGCATGTTAGCAATAAGTTTATAAATCTCGAAACTGCCTCAGACTCCATTGTTTTCGAGTCGTTCGCCGCCACTGCCTCGGTCTCTCCGATCTCTCTCTCTCACACTTGTCATCTGCAGTCGACAATTGATCGTCCCCGCCGGGGCACCGGGGGCCGGCGCTTGACTTTTGGCAGCTCAGCGCCGCAGTCCCGATAGGCCGGTTGGGCGCAGCGCAACAAACACCGCTGAGCCTCACAGTGCCTATCGCGTCCCTTTTGAGGGGCTGCGAAGTGGCCGGTTCAGCCGGCCTGGTCATTACCTAAAGTAATGGAGCATTCAAAGAATGCCTGAACCGAGACACAGATGATCAGAGTCTCCAGGTTTTTGGCCGGCCCCCCACCGATTCTGCGGCTGATCGCTCGCTTAGTGTGGCATGAGGTTGACGCGGGGGCGCGGCACAAGATGGTGTTGTCAGGGTGTTCCTCCTGCCCCTTGCCTGGTTTGGCAATCCGGGAGTCATCACTAACTGAAGCGTGATGTTGTTGTTGGTTCAGGAAAATGTTTTTCTCGAGATGGTACTAGACCATGATGCGCGAGGATTTCAGCCCCGGCTCTCTAACATCCAAGAAATGGCCGTTCGTCTTCGCGCGGCACGCGACGCGTTATACGTCGGACCCCGATAGGCAAACAAACTTCGTGGACCGGCATCCCAAGCTTACAACGCGTCTCTTTTTTTTATTCCTTTTTTACGCGGCCGCCAGGCCACCCTGTAAGGTAAAAGTGGGATTTTTGAGGGGGCCATCATTTGCGGGTCCCTCCGGCGGATCACCCACCAAAAAATGCCTCGAGATAACCCCTCGGTACAATATATGTGTTGCTGATAACTACAAGGCCAACGACGATCAGCAGCCACGAGGGATCTCGAAAGCACATCGCTACATGGTCATGGAGGCCCGTTATTCTATTAGCTTAGAGTCACTGTTTAGAAAATTCCGCTCCCACAACTAATTATGTTTGCATTGGAAATAATTACTGTTACGATGAACATGCAAAGGTCGGCCAATCCGATAAATACCGTAATGGGAAAATGCACCAGGCGGGTATGATACTTCGCATTCCAGGGATACAATCTGCCGTTGATATGTCAACTAGCATTCCCACCGCAAGTAGCATTCCCAGCACAACTACCGTTCCAAGCGCTCCGCTCTCTGATTGGCTGGTATTTCTTTCGGTCATGCCCAATCCGGCTGGTCGATCAAACTGTGGCAATTGGCGCTACTGTAAGCCACTGTAAGCTACCTAAGCCACTGTTCGCGGACGATGACACAACTCACCATACCTTAACCCATGTGAACAACGCACAACTGCTGGACATGAAGACACAAAACGAGGAATTGAGTCTTTTTTTTTTTCTTACTCTTCTTAGTAAGACATCATCTAACGCTAACGTTATTCTCAAACACACATTATATACTGCCACTGGCATCAATCGGATGATACAAGCAGAAACCCGGCGGAGGGTGACAC